>NW_028270142.1:143981167-144283667 GCF_037043375.1 Chiloscyllium plagiosum
CCCTTCTCGCCAACAACTTCTCCTTCTCCCTCACTCCCCACTGCCCATAATCAATTCCTAATCTAAACCAATAGATTGCTTCCAATTTCACACACTCTTAGTCTCATCACAGTCTCTTCTGTGAAAGACTGTTGAATACATCATTAATGTCCATGTAATAACATCCACAGACACTCTTTATTACGGTGTTCACCTAATAAAACTTGCCATTATGTTTTACTGCTACTATTTGTTAAAAATTGAGAGCTTATTGTTATCAGAAAAGTGTCACATGGAAGATGGTACACATGGAATTTTGGCATTTATTGCTAAAAGAAAAGATTAGATATGTAGGGAAGTATTGCTGCAATTGGACAAGGCACTTACTGAGACCAGAGTCGAGAGTGTGACGCTGGAAAAGTGCATCAGGTCAGGCAGCATCCGAGGGACAGGCGAGTCGACGTTTCGGGCAAAAGCCCTTCACCAGGAGACCACATAATTTTGCTTTGGTTCCATTACTCGAGGAGGGATGTAGTTGTACTGGAGGGTGGCTCAGAGAAGGTACACTAGATTCATTTCAGTGATGAGGGGTTTGATTTATGAAGAGAGATTGAGCAGATTAGGTCAATACCCACTGGAGTTTAGAAGAATGAGAGGAGATCTAATTGGGGTCTACAAGATGCTAATGGGGATTGATGATGTTGATGTAGACAAGGTGTTTCCTCATGTGGGAGCAATCTAGAATGAGAGGTCATTGTTTTAAGATGGGCAGGGGGACAGATGGGGAGGAATTACTTCTCTCAAAGGGTCATTAATCTGTGGGATTCACTCCCCCAGAGTGTGGAGGATGCTAAGACACTAAGTAAATTTAAGGAGGAGACAGAGAGATTTTTAATCAGTAACGGGTTGGAGGGCTATGGGGAGCGGGCAGGAATGTGGAGTTGAGGCTGAGGTGAGATCAGCCATGATTGTATTATGGGGTGGCACAGGCTTGAGGGGCTGAATGGTCTCCTCCTAGTTCTGATGTTCTTATTTCCATTTGGTGCTGCAGTCTATCGCCAACCAATGATGTCCTAGTCCGACAGCCACATGGAGAGCTGTAAGGAGCACACTTGATGCTGCTGCAGAATTTGGGGTTAAAAATTTAAGCTTTTTTGAATTCATTGGAGCCAAAAGATGCAACCCAGTGGCAGCGGGCTGGTGAGACAGAAAGCTTAATGAATTCTGCAAAATAAATCAGTCACCATCACGGCAATGAACCCATAGCTCCAGACCATAATAAATATTGAATCTGGTGATGTTGCAGATCCATTTGACAAGTTTAAACAGAAGTGCAGGCAAACAGTCAGTAACTGTCTAAAAAGCACCGTGAAGGGGAAGGGATGAGCAGCGAAGAAAGGGCTAAATTTGGGAAATGAGTGAGGACCACAGTAACAACCCAGACCAGCTTTTAAAAAAATAATTTAGCTGTTGTCATTCTCAGCCAGTACCAAATCATTAACGCACTGAGATTAATTTCAAAAGTTGGAGCTAAACCAGGTGAGTTTGTTGACAATTCCTTAATAGGAATGAAAAATGAAAGCAGAAAGTGTAAATGTAAGAACCAAAAGGTTTTTAGTTCAGATCACTTGGGATTCAAAGCATGCTGAAGTTCAAAAAGATTTAATTGCGAAAGATAAGCTCACAATGTCACGGTCTTGTCAACACTGCCAGCACACAAGAAGGTACACAAGGCAATCAGAGCAAATGAATTCTGCACAAATCTATGCACAGCAGTCTCTTATTGATTTACCAGAGAACGTTTAGGGTATGATTCTGCCAGGCAGAAAAGAAGCATGATTCAAATACAACACATTGATCAGCAGAAAAACAACTGGGGGGAAATGATTCTCATGTCTAAGGGGATGGAAATAGTTCGTTTCACACCATGTTGATCCAGTACAGCTGCTCCTCGTGCCCCACGTGCCAGAACACAAAGCAGTCCACCAGCAAGTACCAGAGCTCTGAGTCAAATGAAAGGGATTTCAAACAACCACAAGACAAACCAGGGTAGGACTTACCCAGTTAACGGGAGGGCCTTGGGGAGAGTTGCAAACAGAGAGACCCAGGGGTGCAGGTACATAGTTCCTTGAAAGTTATGTCACAGGTAGACAGGGTGGTGAAGAAGGCTCTTGGCACACTTGCTTTCATCGACCAAAGCATTGCGTACAGGAGTTGGGAGGTCACGTTACAGCTGTACAGGGCATTGGTGAGGCCACATTTTGGAGTATTATGTACATTTCTGGTCACCCTGCTACAGGAAAGATGTTATTAAATTGGAAAGAGTGCAAACAAGATTAACAAGGATGTTACCAATACTGGAAGGTTTGAGTAATAAGGAGAGACTGAACAGGCTGGGACTATTTTCCCTGGAGTGTAGGAGGCTGTGAGGTGACCTTATAGAGGCTGAGAAAATCATGAGGAGCATGGATAGGGAGAATGACCAAGTTATTTTCCTCAGAGTAGGGGAGTCTAAAGCTTTTGTTGCTGCTCCTGCAATAACTACTCTGAGAAGTAGATGGCTGGCAGTAAGTTACAGGTAATTCTAACAAATGAATCAGACAAAGTCATCAACTGTGACTACCAGAACTGCTTTGATTATGATCTCAATTAGCAACATCCTACATGGTAACTGAAGAGTTAAACTCATTTCCTGGCTTCATAATGTTCAACGATGAATGTCCACAACATTGATATGAATGATTTTAAGATGTCACTGTTTCCTTAGTGTCCCCACCACATGACTGAGACCTTTTTTTTTCAGTTTTGCACAAACTATTGACAAATGCCAGCTGCCCATCCCAAATTGTTGGTCATTTCCGTGGAGAGACTATTACTTTGACATTTGGTCAGCAGATTTCCTTCTCTAAGATAAACCAGTGGATCTTTAGCCAATAGGTTAGCTTGTAATTCCAAACCTTATTCTATCTTACCATCTGCCATGATGGGATTTGAACTATTGCTCCCGGAATATTAGCCTGGGCCTCTGGATTAACATCTGAACATAGAAATCAGGAACAGGAGTAGGCCATTCGACCCTTTGAGCCTGCTCCCCCATTCACCTCCTGTTCCCACTTGCTCCCCCATACCCTGTGATCTCTTTAGCCCTTAGAACTGTATCTAATTCTTTCTTGAAAACATTCAATGTTTTGGTCTTAACCGCTTTCCGTGTCAGAGAATTCCACAGGCTCCCCCACTCTCTGGGTGAAGACATTTGCCCTCATCTCAGCCCGAAATGGCTTACCCAGTATCCTTAGACTGTGACCCCCCCCCCCACCCCCCACCCCGTGGGTGACTCCTGGGTAACTGGGAGAACTGGCCCAGTGACATTGGCTGCATAGTGACCACGTGTCATGTTTGTAACTACTCTGAGTGACGGGCTACAGCAGAGCGAACAGACTTCACTCTCTTTGTCGTTCTCTCTGTCGAACTGACTGCCTCTGAACTGCAGTGGTTTCCCGTCACCCTCTCGATTGCCGTGTTCCAATTGTCAGGAAAGGACAACTGCTGCCTCATTGGTCCTTGAGAGAAAATGACTCGCAGCCAAAAACAATCCCAAAATGTGCTCCCTTTATTAACAAAATGAAAGTAATGAACAAAGCACTCGGTGGATGAACCTTCAGGTGGTTCATTACATGATTCCCCACGGTGAGGCATTAAGAATTTTTCACCCCACCAATTCCCATCTCCTTCGCACAGATCCCTCGTATCAATCACTCTGCTGTTAATAAGCGAATATTATAGTTCTAGTCCCAAGCGGTGGATTAATCTGTGTTAAAATATATTCTCACACCTTCACAACTCATTAAGGTAGGAGCATTGCTCCCTCTATGCTAAACCTTTATTAATATGTAAACAATCCCACTCTCACTGTTCACACAAAACTGGGGGCATTCATTAATAAAATGCAGATGCATCTCTCTGGAGCACAAGCTCTGCTTGAACACGACCTCATCATCAATGTGCTATTGTAATCTTATATTACTTCGTCTCCATGTGTACTTAAAGTGCCAGGGAGTAGTAGGTGATGGACCAAGTGCAGGTAAATGTAGTTTGGCGTTTGTTGATCGGCATAGACACAATGGGCCGAAGGGCTTGCTTCTATGTTCTGTGACTCTATGACTCCAAGTGTTCTATTCAACAACCCAATGTCATTTGATGTATTGTATCTCTTCAGCATCAGTACATGATGAGAGAGCGTCCTGGAACTAACAGCATTGTGGGTCTACCTACAGCTCATGGACTGCAGCAGTTCAAGAAGGCAGCTCACCCCCACCTTCTCAAGGGACGGGCAATGAATGCTGACCCAGCCAGTGATGCCCACATCCCACCAGTGAATAAAAAAGGAAGTTGGAAATTCTCAATTCAGTTATCCTTGGCTTTGAAAAGATATCATAGATTCCTCAAGTCTTACAGCATGGAAACAGACCATTCGGTCCAACCAGTCCATGCTGACCATGATCCCAAACTAAACTAGCCCCATCTGCCTGCGCTTGGCTTATTTTCATCCAAACATTTCTTATACACATACTTAACCAAATGTCTTTTAAATGTTGTAACTGTACCTGCATCCACCACTTCCTCTGGCACTTCATTACACACACAAATCACTTTCTGTGTCAAAGAATTGCCTCTCATACCTTTTTAAAATCTTTCCTCCCTCACCATAAAAATAAACCTCCTAGTCTTGAAATCCCCAACCCTAGGGAAAAGCCATTCACTTTATCCATGCCCCTCATGATTGTACAAATCTCTGTAAGGTCACCTCTCAACCTCCAAATTTCCAGTGAAAAATGTTCGGTGATTATATCATCAAAAAGATCTGTTTCTCAATTCTCAAGATTGAGTGCATTTGACATTCAAGAGTCAAAACTTGCATTTCTTAGAACGGTCTTAACACCATAGAAATCATGATCAAACATTTATCACTGAGCCAAAGGATGGGATGTGAGAGCAAGTGACCGACCAGAAGATGGCCAAGGGGGTTGGCTTTAAACAAGTGTGAGGTAGGAGGTAATGTCACTATAGTTCCAGAGGACCATTGGGCTCCCTCTCCCATGAGCGAGAGAGAGATGATTGGTGGCAGTTTAACCTGAGGGTCACCTTGTCTCAGGTAAGTGAAGAGGTCCTTCAGCATCACCTTACCCAGTGGGGGAATTGAACCCACACTGTTAGCATCCCTCTGCATCACAAAGCAGCCGTCCAGCCGATGAAGAAGATGGTGGAGTTCTTGTAATTTTACAGGGCTAACAATCTAGACCCACAGGATAATGTTCTAGAGAATTAGCACAAGGAGTGCTGGAGAAACTCAGCAGGTCCGGCAGCATCCGTGGAGAGAGAGAGAGAGAGACACACAGGGTTAATATTTTCATTCTGATATGACTCTTCTTCAGAATGCTCAGGGGACATGGCTTCAAATCCCACCAGAGTGAGAGGTTTGAAATTAATAAAATGCTAGTCTAATGGCAATCATAAAAAAACGGTTAGTGTCAAGATAGCCCAGTTCATTAATGCCCTTCAGGGAGGGAAATCCGCTATCCTTACCTGGTCTGGCCTACACATGACTCCAGACCCACAGCAATGTGGTAGTGTGGTGACTCCTAACTGTCCTTTTGGCAATAAATGCTGACCCAGCCAGTGATACCCACTTTCCATGAATGAATAAAACAAGTGTTTTGAAGGGGAAGAGGTTTATGGAGAGGATTCCAGTACTAAGGTCCCCAGGCAGCTGGGGGAACACCACCAACGGTCAAATCAGAGTGCTCAAGAGGTCAAAAAGAGAGAGGATTAGCCTGGGTAGGTGGGACTATCGTCTGTACTGAGTCTGTAAACTGGGCCTGTATTCATAGAATCACACAGTACAGAAAGGCCCTTCAGCCCATCAAATCTGTACCGAGCATTCTCCACACGTTTGAAGAGTGAGGCGTGACCTCATTGACATGTACTTCAAAGGATAGACAGCAGAGGTGTAGGTAAGATGGTTCCTCAGGGTGGGGAGTCTTGAACAAAGGGGGGAACCATTTAAAAATAAGGGAGATGCCACTAAAGCCTGAGGTAAGAAGTCATTTTACTCTGAGGGTTATGAACCTCCTACCCTGAGGGCAGTGGAAGTTCAGTTTTTGAGTCTGGTTAAGGTTGCAATTGATCGATTTGGGGAATGGTGAGTAAAAGACATGGAAGCCATGATTGCATTGAGTGACAGGTTAAGCTTGATGGGCTGAATAGCCTATCCCTGTTCATATATCCAAGGGGCGTGGGGCAGGAGGAGAGAACACATATAGAGAGGGGGAGGGGATGAAGCATGGAGTGATCCAAAAAAGAGGAGCAAAAGTATAGAATTATACATCACGTCATACAATGTAAATTCCAGCAACTCAATGCAGCAAATATCTGCAATGGTGGTGTCAAAGAAAGACTCAAACATTGTACTAAAGGACACTGTGATTTGATGTGGTGTGAAAACTACAATCCTTTGAGTTTACATAGAATGGGATTGTTGTTGTGTGTAACTGATGCTAAGGTGCATACACGATGGGTCAAACAGCCTTTTTCTATAATATAGACTTCTGTGACACTATGAATCCAACCAATTGACTGTTCCCATGGTTTAAGTCCAGCGAACCTTCTCAGAATTGGTTTTTGTTTTGTTCAGAACAGGAGAACAGAACTCCATACAGTACTCCAATAAAACTTACAGTAAAACTTACCCACTTTTTAATTCCATTCCTTTTGCATTAAACACCAAATCCACTGAGGAGACCGAATGTGATCTTTCTTAACAGCCATGTGAAAGATGACATCCACAACAGTCTAGGCCCTGGTATTACTCTGTGATTTTATTTCCCAGTTGCCATATTCCTGTTGAGTTAGTGACATCCCTTACCAACAACACCAATAAAATGGCTGACAAGGAACTCAGCCCCAGCTCTGCTCAGGCCACTGTTCCTGTGCAGTTCTCATCTTCGCCAGAGCCTATCCCACTGTCTTAGCAATCTAACGCCTTCCCTCCTGCACCATCTTTCCAGCCATACATTCATCTGCCTTCCCCTCTCATTTCTATGCTCCCTGAGGCTTTCCACTGGGAGTGATCTGGGGATTAATAGGTCTGAGGTCTTGCTTACTGGTTTCCTACCATGTTCCCTGAATCTAATTGCAGGACTAAGTCCCTTTTCTACCTCTATTGTAGGCACCAATAAAAACTGTGCCCCCTGTGCCCCCTGAGAAGAATAGTCTTCATTCTCCATGATGTCCTGAACCCTTGGTCCAAGGAGGATACAGGCCATGCTGGAGTCATACCTTTGCCCATTGAGATTCCTGTCTATTCCCCTAAAAATAACACATACACACAATGCACAGACATGATGGGCCAAAGGGCCTTTTTTCTACTACCCCAGCTGAGGTTTGGCAAGTGCCTTACATAAACTCATCTTAAGCTCCCTTCTCTTGTAATCATTGCCCCTGTTACTGAAGCCGAGAACACTGAATGATTTATGAGCAGGTCTCTCTACCAGATGACTCTCTTAATGATTTCTTATGCACATATACACCCAGCTCTCTCCACCTCTGTACACCTGAGAGCATAGTATCCTTTATTTTATACAATCCCTGCATGTTCTTTGGATCAACGTGTATCACTCATACTTCTCAGCACTGAACCTCATCTGCCAACTATCCACTCACTCCACTGGCCTGTCAACCTCCTGTCAAACTTCTAGAGTCATTAAGATGTACAGCACAGAACCAGATCCTTCTTTCCAACTCGTTCATGCCAACCAGGCAGCCCAATCTGACCTAGTCCCATTTGCCAACATTTGGCCCCTAAACCCTTCCTACTAATGTACCCATCCAGATGCCTTTTAAATGTTGCAATTGAACCAGTCTCCACCACTTCCTCTGGCAGCTCATTCCGTACACACACCACCCTCCTTCTAATCTTTTCCCTCCCACAACAAACCATGCCCCTCATGATTTTATAAATTTCTATAAGGTCACCCCTCAGCCCCCGATGCTCCAGGGAAATTAGCCCTAGTCTATTCAGTCTCTCCCTATGGCTCAAATTCTGGCAATATCCTTTTAAATCTTTTCTGGACCCTGTCAAGTCTAACAACATCTTTTCCATAGCAGGGAGACCAGAATTGAACGCATTATTCCAAACTGTCCTGTACAGACGCGACATGACCTCCCAACTCCTATACTTAATGCAGTCACCAATAAAGTTCTCCTTATAGTTTACAATTCTCCCAAGTTTTGTGTTGCCCATAAACCTACCCACCCCACCTCTGCACCAGGTGCCCAACGATCAGGAGCGTGCGGTTGAAGTGCAACCAAAAACAGAGGAGAAGGTTTTTAAGAAAATCAAAAATGGAGTGCAAGTGCCCACACAAAATAAATACATTGTCCACGGACTCCACAGAGCCACAGAACAAGCAGTTGGACTGGGAGTCCGTGAACCACCGCAATCTGTGGTTGCAGGGGACCGCTGCGTGCAGCACCCTCCACCCCAGATCCCCGATAGAAAGGGGGAGGACTCCTGCATAGAGGGCCCTGCGCTGGGGAACATTTCTGTTTCTACCTGTCAGCCAGGGCTCCCTGATTGGACCAGATTAACAGCCCCAATCAGGGAACTCAGATTCTATGAGGTCCACCTGGCTGCCGCCATTACAATCACTACATATACTCACTGGGCTATAACTGATGGTTTCTGGGGAAGTAGCAGCTGAGTGGAATACTTTGATATTGGAGCATGAAAGAGGCCTGCACTGTTGGATTGTGACTATTAATTGTGACGTTATATTGAGGTTCTGTGGGACCTCTCAGGTGGGCACAACAATTCCCATGGTCCTCTTGTAGAGAAGGGAAGGTGAGTTCTCCTGGTACCTTGATTAGCTTTCATCCCTCAAGCAGAATTACAACCACCGATTATTTGGTACCTGGACTTCATGGGATTTTGCAGTGTGTAAATTAGCCGTCGTACCTCACACAGTCCAGTGAGATTGCACAGCATGAATCATTGTAGCGCTTTGAGATATCCTAAAGTTGAGAAAAGTGTTATCGAAATTCCTGTTTTTTCTTTCACATTTGTGGATTTTCAGTGTCATAGAGATTCGGGGGGGGGGGCCTTCCGAATTATTGGGTGGGACTCAAAACCGAAAGTCCTTGCTCCATTTCAGACACAGCTATCATTATAAATGCTTGGCTGCACCTTTCCAAAACATATTAACATAGGAGGTGCAGTCAGTTCACAGCTTGATTGACAGCTTAAAGAGGTTATTAAAGGATTACCTGCTTTTGGTGTGGGATTTCCAACACAATGTTTTTTTAAAAATGAGCAATGATGCACTTCAGAGAGAATTTAAATGTTTTCCACCCTTTCCAATATCCCTTGGTGTAAGAACTTGTTTGATAATTGCTCCTGTGAAGTAATCCTGTGCCATTTAAATGGAAGTTGTAGTGCCAACGAGGTGTGAATGGTTTCAATTATACAATTTGTAAAGGGGAAATGAGCCCATTGCCAAAGCCAGTTTATCACACCCCACCTGCACAGACCCCCATTTCTTTCTTGGAAATGTGATTAGTTCGTTTTCTTTCAAACCCCTGCATGTGGCAGTGAGTCTCACATCCTAGTGAAGCCATTTCCCCTGAAATCCCTGTTGGATTTATTAGTGACTATTTGAATATTTAGGTCTCTCTGGTTCTAGTTTCTCTCACAAATGGAAGCATCTTCGCTGCATTAAGCTTATCAAAGGCATTCATAATCTTGAAAACCTCTCTTGAGTCATCTCCCCATCTCCTCCTGTCTGGAGGAAGGAGACCCACTCTGTTCCTTGTTGGTTTAGTCAGTCAGGACCTTCAAGCGTTAACGGGCATCATGGGATAGGCTCCACCCATCAAGGGAAGCATCAACCTGAGATCTGTTAAACAGCGTGCTGTGACAGGGGGTGCCAGGAGCTGTCGTGTGTGCTGACCCTATTGTGCCTAACATCTCACAAGTGACCACCATGTAACTTTGATTAAGTCTTCTGTCTAAGCCATTAGGTGAGCATTCTTCCCCACAGGGTTATCAAATCCAAGAATCACATACATCTTAGGATTCTCTGGGAAGCAAGGGAGGAGATTGCAGAGCCATTGGCCTTGATTTTTATGTCCTCTTTGTCTACAGGAGTAGTGCCAGAAGACTGGAGGATAGCAAATGTGGTTCCCTTGTTCAAGAAGGGGAGTAGGGATAACCCTAGTAACTATAGGCCGGTGAGTCTCACTTCTGTTGTGGGCAAAGTCTTAGAGAGAATTGTAAGGGATAGGATTTATGCACATCTGGATAGGAATAATGTGATCAAGGATAGTCAGCATGGTTTTGTGAAGGGCAGGTCGTGCCTCACAAACCTTATTGAATTCTTTGAAAAGGTGACGAAGGAGGTTGATGAGGGGAAAGCGGTAGATGTGGTATATATGGATTTTAGTAAGGCATTTGATAAGGTTCCCCATGGTAGGCTACTGCAGAAAATACGGAGATATGGCATTGAGGGTGAGTTGGAGGTTTGGATTAGGAATTGGCTGGATGGAAGAAGACAGAGGGTAGTAGTTGATGGCAAAGTTTCTTCATGGAGTGCCGTCACTAGCAGTGTTCTGCAAGAATCTGTTTTGGGACCATTGCTGTTTGTCATTTTTATAAATGACCTGGAAGAGGGGTTAGAAGGTTGGGTGAGCAAGTTTGCGGATGATACGAAAGTCGGAGGAGTTGTTGACAGTGAGGAAGGATGTGGCAGGTTACAGCAGGATATAGAGAAGCTGCAGAGCTGGGCAGAAAGGTGGCAAATGGAATTCAATGTAGCTAAGTGTGAGGTGATTCACTTTGGGAAGAATAACAAAAAGATGGGGTACTGGGCTAATGGTCGGATACTTGGTAGTGTGGATGAGCAGAGGGATCTTGGTGTCCATGTACACAGATCTCTGAAAGTTGCCACCCAGGTAAATAGTGCGGTGAGGAAGGCATATGGCGTACTGGCTTTTATTGGTAGAGGAATTGAGTTCCGGAGTCCTGAGGTCATGATGCAGTTGTATAAGACTCTGGTGCGGCCGCATCTGGAATATTGTGTGCAGTTTTGGTCGCCATACTATAGGAAGGATGTGGAGGCACTGGAACGGGTGCAGAGGAGGTTTACCAGGATGTTGCCTGGTATGGAAGGAAGATCGTATGAGGAAAGACTGAGACACTTGGGGCTGTTTTCATTAGAGAAAAGAAGGTTTAGGGGTGACTTGATTGAGGTGTACAAGATGATTAGGGGGTTGGATAGGGTTGACAGTGTGAACCTTTTCCCGCGTATGGAGTCGGGTATTACAAGGGGGCATAGCTTTAAATTAAGGGGGGGTAGATATAGGACTGAAGTTAGGGGTAGGTTCTTCACTCAGCGAGTCGTAAGTTCATGGAATGCCCTGCCAGTAGCAGTGGTGGACTCTCCCTCTTTATGGGCATTTAAGCGGGCATTAGATAGGTATATGGAGGATAGTGGGTTAGTATAGGTTAGGTGGGCTTGGATCGGCGCAACATCGAGGGCCAAAGGGCCTGTACTGCGCTGTATTCTTCTATGTTCTATGTTCTACATACATGTTACAATGGAAACTGAGGCCATTTGACCCATTGTGCCTGCACTGGCTCAGTGAACGACCATCGATCCCTAGGGCCTATCTCCTACCTTTTGCCCCATGTCCCCGCACACCATTTCCACCCAATGACCTTTATCTTGAAAGCCTCTACCACATTCCCAGGCAGTGCATTCCAGACCCTAACTACTCACTGGATGAGAACATTTTTCTTACTTCACCCTTACTTTGATGCACATCACAGTTTTTTAAGAATAGCATCCCTACAGTGTGGAAGCAGGCTATTTGACCATTGAATCCACACTGACCCTCTGAATAGCATCCCATCCAGACTCATCCCCTAACCTGTTCCTGTATCCCTGCATTTCCCATGGCCCATCCACCCTGACCTGCACATCTTTGGAATGTGTGAGGAAACTGGAGCACCTGGAGGAAACCCATGCAGATATGGGAAGAATATGTAAACTCCACACAGACAGTCACTTGAGGCTAGAATCCCGAACCTGGGTCCCTGCGCTGTGAGGTAGCGGTGATAACCCATGAACCAGATGTTTTTACAGAAAGTAGCAGTGGTTAGCTGTTCAACAGTTTTTCTCAGTCCAGAACATTTTATTGAAACCAATTCCACTGTCTGCCATGGTGGGAGTCCAATCCATGTATTCAGAACATTAACCTGGGGAATCTGAATGACTATATCCAATGTCCTGTTACCTTCTAAACATACAGCTGAGAAATGGATTGACCTTCAAGAACTTGGTTCATGATTTCCAGTCTTCAGTTGGTCTAAGTATGACTTTCCTTCCAGTTGGTAAATGCTGAAAGTTAATAATCAAGCCACAGACATCCAAGTTTCATTCACACATCCACACCACATTCCTGTCTGGCTGGTTAGACATGGGTTTAACAGAATAGGATGCAGAAGATGATTCATTGGCGGTTGTTATCGTCAGGAATGCACTGCTGGAAAGAGCTGGGGAAGCAGATTCAATACCGTACAATATTTGGACTGTAGTCAATCTCGGGTAAAATTTGAGCCCAGAATTTTCGTCAAAGTATTTCTAATGCCCCATGTAAAGGTCCGTTTTCCATGGATGGTCTGCTCCAGCTCCGCTCATGGTTCCACTCAGAGTAACACAGTAGGGAGCAGGCTTCAAGGCAGGATTTCTCTGGTCTTTCTTCTTCTGGGCAATGAGTCCATACTGGGCTAGCTTTCATAAAAGGGTGACTTCCAGCGGAAATGACAGCAGTAGGATTCGGATCAGCTGCTGAGGCAATGTGTATCAGTGTGGGTAGTCAGCTGGCTATGTGAGTCAGGAATTTTGGTCACTGAGAATAATCTTGTGTGACTACCTAAACATTTTGCCTAAAAAAAACGGATCTCAGAAATCTAACTTTTATAAACATAGAAATAGGGGCAGGAGGAGGCCAATCGACCCTGCTCCACCACTTAGTAGGGTCATGGCTGATCATCCAACTCAGTCCCCTGTTTCCACTTTCTCCCCAATACCCTTTGATCCCTTTATCCCTAAGAACTGTATCTAATTCAATGTTTTGGCCTCAACCACTTTCTGTGCTGGATAATCCTACAGGCTCCCCACTCTCTGGGTGAAGACATTTCCCCTCTTCTCAGTCCAAAATGGCCCACCCTGTATCCTTAGACTGTGACCCCCTGGTTCTAGACTCCCCGGTCACCGGGAACATCCTTCCTGTGTTTACCTGGTCTACTCTGGTTAGAATTTTATAGGTTTCTCTGAGATTCCCCTTCATTCTTCTAAACTCCACTGAGTATAACCCTAACCCATCCAGTCCTTCTTCATACCAGAAATCAGTCTGGTTAACCTTCCTTTCCCTCCTTCTGTTGCCAACACAATCTTCCTCAGATAAGGAGACCCAAACTGCACACAATACTCCAGGGGTTGTCTCACCAGTACCCTGTATAATTGCAGCAAGTCATCCCTGCTCTAGTCCTTTTACCTCGTATGTGTGGCAATAACTTTCAAAGGGGAATTCCCCCCCTTGGCATTCAATGGTGTTACCATCACTGAATTCGCCACTATCAGCATCCTGGAGGTTACCATTGACCAGAAACTCAACTGGACTAGCTATATAAATACAATGGCTACAAGAATAGGTCAGAGGTTAGGAATCCTGCAGCAAATAACTCACCTCCTAACTCTCCAAAGCCTGTCCACCATCTACAAGGCACAAGGCAGGAGTGTGAGGGAATACTCCCCATTTGCCTGGATGGGGGCAGCTCCAACAACACTCAAGAAGCTTGACACCATCCAGGACAAAGCAGTCCCTTTGATTGACATCCACAAGCATCCACTCCCTCCAGACTCAGTAGTGACAGTGTGTACCATCCACAGGATACTCTGCGTTAGCGATACTGTCACTAAACTGTTAATCCAGAGACCCAGGGAATGATTAGATTAGATTAGATTCCCTACAGTGTGGAAACAGGCCCTTCGGCCCAACAGGTCCACACCGACCCTCCGAAGAGTAACCCACCCAAACCAAACCCATTCTGGGAATCTAGATTTGAATGCCGTCATGGCAGATGTTGGAATTTGAATTTAGTAAATATTTGGGATTAAAAATCTACTAATGACCATGAAATCATTGCTGGTGTTGGAAAGCCCACCTGGTTCACTAATGTCCTTCAGGGAAGAAAACTGCCATCCTTCCCTGGTCTGGCCTACCTGTGACCCCAGACCCACAGCAATGTGGTTGACTCTTAACTTCCCTCTGGGCCATTAGGGATGGGCAATAAATGCTGGGCCTGGCCAGTGACACCCTCATTGAAAAAAGATTGAATGATTACCTGATGGGGAGATGTTTACAGGGCAGTGAAAGATCAGAAGACTAGGATTAATCATTGGGATGAATGGCTTATTTCTAGCTGTCTGGCTGAATGAGACTATGGAGAAATGAAACAAGTAAATTACAATGATCAGTTATTCATATTCAGGCTTACAATCTGTGGGACTGAGACAATGGGTTCTTGCATATTGCAATGTTGAGCTACAATGTCCAACTTTTGCCAATAAAAACTATGAAGATAGATGCCAAGGGGGTCCTCAGGTTAAATCTTTCTTGGAGTTGCCATTTTTGATAAAGTTCTCTGATCAGACAAGCCTTCCTTCCCTCAGCAACTCCTCCCTTGTTGATGATGATTCCAAATTCCTCCAAGTGAGGTGTAAGATACAAATCACAGAAAGAAGCTGTTCAGCCCATTGTGACTGTGCTGACTCTTTGAAAGAGCTCCCTTAGTTAGTCCCGATGTTTCCAAACTTTCCCCATAGCCCTGAACATTTTGACCCTTCCAGTACTTATCCCATTTCCCCTTTTCAATGCTCCCCTTGTATCTGCTTTCCCTGCTCTTTCAAGGAGTACTTGGAGGCAAAGGGATGGGGGTGGGGGGAAGTGGAACCAGGCTATAGATTCAGATCAGTTACGATGATAATGAACGATGATAGTCATGATTTGGACGATGGAGCAGGCTTGAGTGGCTGAATACCCTATTTCCTACATTTATATGTTTCCATGTTCCAGATTAGCATAACTCACAATGTGAAAAACCTTACAATACAAGCAAGCATTTTACAGAGAGTTGTGAACACAGCCCAGTCCATCACACAAAGCAGCCTTCCATCCGTTGACGCCATCTACACCTGTCACTGCCTCGGGAAGGCAACATCATCAAAGACCCCTCCCACTCCAATTATAATCTCTTCCAACCTTTCCCATCTGACCGAAGATAGCTTCTTCCCCACTGTTATCAGACTTCTGAATGGTCCCCTCAGATTTAACATTTAAATGTTGACCTCACTCCCTGTGCACCTTCCCTGCAGCCCTAACATTGTATTCCTCACTCTGTTCTATCACTCTAATGCACTCTGTATGGTATAATCTGCCTGTACTGCACTCAAAACAAAGCTTTTCACTGTACCAAGGTACACGTGACAGTAATAAATCAAATCAAATTGACCAAGGAAGAAGACTAGGCCACTCGGCCCTATGAGTCTGCTATACTGATCTGATTTTAACCACAAGTCTATGTTCCTACATATATTTCTGATAATCTTTCATCCCCCTTGGAAATCAAGAACCTATCTCCTTCTGTCTTAAAAACATTGAAAGATTTTGCATCCACTGCCTCTTGAGGAAGGGAATTCCAAAGACTCACAACCCTTTGAGGGGAAAAATTCTTCTTCATCTCTGTTTGAAAATGGTGACCATTATTTTTAAACTAGCTTTAGATTCCTGGTTTCACATTCTCCCACGAGAGGAAATATCCTTTCATATCCACCCAGGCAAGTCCCCTCAGAATCATACAACTTCTGTGAGAGTCCACACCGACACTCCAAAGCGCATCCTACCCAGACCCAACAACTCTGCATTTCCCATGGCTAATCCATCTGGCCTGCACATCTTTGGACTGTGGGGATGAAACCCACACAGACACAGGGAGAGCGTGCAAACTCCACACAGATAGGCACCTGAAGCTGAAATCAAACCCAGGAGCCTGGTGCTCTGAGGTAAGGATGCTGAGTTGCCATGCCGCCCAATCTCATATGCTTTTCCTAAACTCCAGAGGATTCAAGCTCAGCCTGTCTAGCCTTTCTACACAAGGCAATCCACTCACTCTCGGTGTTATTAGACTTCCCTCTGGCTGATTTGCTAATCCTCTTCAATCTTCAGCTGTAATTCCTGACCGTCCTCAGTTACCTCATCAAAAGCCCCTCTTTATTTTGAACTACTCCATTAAATCATTCCCTATTGAGGGATCCTGTGGCACAGTGGTGGTGTCCCGATCTCTGAGCTCGGAGGTCTGGGTTCAAATCCCACCTATTCCAGAGCTGCGTCACACCATGTCTGAATCATTCATTAACCAGTTCTGCTGCGAGCAGACCGGTCCCAGATTCCCTGGCCTTTCTGAAAGAGGGAAAGAAGGTTTCTGGGGTAAAGCGACAGTCCTTGCCTTAACAAACAAATCCAGAAATTGCTGACAAAACTCAGCAGGTCTGGTAACATCTGTGGAGAGAAAGCAGGGTTACGGTTTTGGGTCCAGTGACTCTTCTTCAGGACTGTTAACTCCACAGATGCTGCCAGATCTTCTGAGTGTTTCCAGTAATTGGTTAGGCCACTGTTGGAATATTGTGAGCAATTCTAGTCTCTCTGCTGTGAGAAGGATGTTGTGAAACTTGAAAGGGTTCAGAAAAGATTTACAAGGATGTTGCCAGGGTTGGAGGATTTGAGCTACAGGGAGAGGCTGAATAGGCTGGGGCTGTTTTCCCTGGAGCGTCGGAGGCTGTGGGGTGACCTTATAGAGGTTTATAAAACCATGAGGGGCATGGATAAGATAAACAGACAAGGTCTTTTCCCTGGGGTGGGGGAGTCCAGAACTAGAGGGCATAGGTTTAAGGTGAGAGGGGAAAGATATAAAAGGGACCTAAGGGGCAACTTTTTCACACAGAGGGTGGTAGGTGTATGGAATGAGCTGCCAGAGGATGTGGTGGAGGCTGGTACAATTGCAACATTTAAAAGGCATCTGGATGGCTACATGAATAGGAAGGTATTGGAGGGATGTGGGCCAAAAGCTGGCAAATGGGACTAGATTCATTTAGGATATCTGGTCAGCATGGACGAGTTGGACTGAAGGGTCTATTTCCGTGCTATACTTCGCGATGACTCGATGACTATGACATGGTAGGTATGCCTTCCACTGCCAGAATCCCAAATTTAGGAATTGCTCCCTGCCTCTATCTCCTCCTCGAAGACCTCTTTTCATCACCTATGCTCAGAGCTCCTTTTGTTCATTCCCTTATGTGGCTTAGAAGTAAATTTTTTTCAGGAAGCATTTTGGAAAGGTTTTATTGCATTAAGGAAGCTACGCAAATGCACCTTGCCATTGCTGGCATTTGAGCCTTATGGACTGGGAAAGGTAGTGGTGTGTTTGTAAATCTCCTGCAGCAGAGTTTACAAACTGCATACTCTTTTGAGGAGCATTCTCATCAAGCTGAGGTTGAGTGTGCATCAAGAGCTGGGATCATTATGGAGCGATTAGCATCGCATTTCCAGGTGTACGCACTTACCTGCACCATTAAACGCTTGTTATAACGTCACTGAGACAGAGACAGCATCCTACACTCACTGTTCATAACCAGTGAACCACTATACCCAAACATACCTGCTACCATTGCCAGCATCACTCTGTGGTTGAACTTTTGAGAATAATTGTCCTGTTTTTGGTAAATAGACTGAAGTGTGGAGGCTGGAGCTGAAAAGACTTTTAACAAGATGCGTGTTTTCTAAACCTGCGATCAGATTACATTTTGGATGTAGATGAACAAGTGGAAAAACAATTCATATTGCCTCAGTTCCGTCTAGAATGTAGAAAATTAAATAGTGATCTGATCAAAACCTTCAAGATATTAACAGGAAAAGTCAAGGTAGTTAAACTATTCCCATTGGTTGGGGATTCTAGGACTAAGGGACATAGTCTAAGAATTAGGGCCAGATTGTTCAGGAGGAATGTTACGAAGCATTTAAAAAAAAATACATATTCATTCGGGGGATGTGGATGTCACTGGCTAGTCAGCATTTATTGGCCATCCCTGAATTGAAAGACAGTTGATATGAACAGCATTGCTGTGGGTCTGGAGTCACACGTAGACCAGACCAGGTAAGGATGGCAGTTTCCTTCCCTAAAGGACATCAGTGAACCAGGTACATTTTCCCAACAATCGGCAATAGTTTCATGGTCATCATTCAGAATCTTAATTCCAGACTTTTTAAAAATTGAATTTAAATTCCATCATCTACTCTGGTGGGATTTGCACCCAGGTCCCCGGCACGTTAACTGGGTCACTGGATTAATAGTCAAGGTTAAAGTGGTACTGGGAAAGCACAGCAGGTCAGGCAGCATCCGAGGAGTAGGAAAATCGATGTTTCGGGCAAAAGACCTTCATCAGGAATCATCAGGTTCCTGATGAAGGGCTCCTGCCTGAAACGTCGATTTTTCTGCCCCTCGGATGCTGCCTGACCTGCTGTGCTTTTCCAGCACCACTCTAATTTTGTCCCTAATCTCCAGCATCTGCAGGACCCACTTCTGCCTCACTGGATTAATAGTCCCCCAATGATACCATTAGGCCACCATCTCCTGCCATGTCCATGGTAGATGCTTGGAATTCTCATCCACAAATGGGTAGTGGCTGCTAAATTCGTTGTTAGTTTTGAAACTAGGATTTTTTTTAATGTTAAGCAAATGTATTAACGGCCAAAGGCAGGGATACGGAGTTAGGTCACAGATCAGCCAAGATCTTATAGAATGGGTGAACAGGCTCAAAGGGCTGAATGGCCTCCTCCTGTTCTTATGTAACAATCTTACTCTGTTTGTTGTTAAATAAGTAAATTTCTGCTCAGCAAACATGACACTAATCTTCTTTTCTAAAGAGTATATTATATTCCAAAGATGTCCCACTGATATGAAACCAACATTTGAAGTGATTGGTTTTTCAATATCCAAACAGAAGTTAGTAAACAATCATGTTCCCACCTCATTAACTCAGGTTCACATTCAGGTCTTTTATTTTGTCCGGTTTTCAGGCCGCAGAAAGCAAGTCTTGGCAGCTTCAGGAGAATGCATTCCATTTCCTGAGAGAGAAATCGCAAAACCCTGGGCCAGGCAGCTTCTTTGCAGCTGAGGTCAAGTCTAGCATCTGAGGTCAGTCTTGCTGCATCTCGCTCCCCACAGAAATGGTCAGCCTGCTTCCTGAACTCTCCCCACCTTGTCAGCTCAGTCTGATCCTGTTCCCACTCCAACAGCCCAGCACTCATTAATCACTCACCCCTAAAGGCAAAAACGACAAATGGCCATCTGTGCGTATTTCAGACTTACTCACCCTCACACACATACACACACACACTTTCACACACACACTCACTCCACACACACTCACACACCCTCACACTCACTCACACGCACACACATGCACACACACATACACACACACTCACACGTAAATACAGATACACAGAAACACATAGACACACACACAGACATACACACACTCACGATCACACACACTCATAAACATACATGCTCACACACACACTCACACACTCATACTCACACACGCATACAGGCACACACACACATACACAGACAGGCACACACACACATACACAGACAGATACACACACAGACACACACTGGTTAGCCTGGGACCCAGGTTCAATTCCACCCTCAGGTGACTGCATGGGTTTCCTCTGGGTGCTCTGGTTTTCTCCCACAGTCCAAAAATGTGCAGGTTAAGGTGGATTGGCCATGGGGAAATTGCCCCATAGTGCTCAGGGATTTGTAAATTAGGTGGATTAGTCATGGACAATACAGGGATACAGGGATAGGCAGGAGGTCAGTTTGGGCAGCATATTCTCCAGAGAGTCAGTGTGGACTTGATGGGCTGAATGGCCTGTTTCCACATTGTAGGGATTCTATTCTGTGATTCACACACGCTCTCTCTCTCTCTTTCTCACACACACACACACACACACTTTACAGAAACTGAAGTAGACCATTTGGCCCATCTTGAACTCCTCCCCATAGTTTCTCACTCCTCCTGAATGTAATCAATACCAGAATCAAAACCTTGTCACTCTCTGTCTGTCAGTGCTCTCGGCTTTGTTTCGATTCACCTCATGGCCTTTTTGCAAAGTAGTAAGTAGAATATAATATATATGAAGAAAATAGCCTGGACATCAACTTTTCCTTATTCTTTAAAGTGAGTGTAAGACGTTGTATTCTGGATGCAATTCAATTTGTCAATCCACCAGTCCTGAAGTGAAACACATTTATTTATGCACCATGGTTAAAGTATTAATAAAAGAAAGAAGAAACTGGAATATCTTAACTTTATTGGAAAACTTAACAGAGTAATAGTTTATTTAACTCCTAACCAGTAACTGTTCCAATATAGGAACATCCCCTAAACACACCCTTGACCAAGGCAAATTCAGTGAAATAGATTGTCTTTTAGGCAATTCTCCAGTCCAGGAGGAAAGAGAGAATGTTGAGATAGAGAGGAGAGAGAGAGCGAGCGAGAGAGAGAAAACTCAAGTATTTTGCTCTAGGAAGGAGAGATGTACAGCAGCATTCAAACCCTAACAGCTACTGAAAGTAAAACGAGAATCCTGGTTCTGTGGGATCTTGACCCCACCCCTTCATGCTGCTTCTATTGTTCCAACTTTAAACAAAAACAAAGCTCATGGACTTGGAGCAGATAGCTTGCCTCCAAGTTTACAACAATCACCTTCGAAACAAACATGACCAAACAAATCCTTCTTAAAGGCACGTCTTATCACAGGAGGTTCAGACCATTAACACAAACATCTGGAAACTATAAGCCAACAATCAACACCTAGACATGACCTACAATATGGGTGGCTCAGTGGTTAGCACTGCTGACTCACAGCGCCAGGGATGTGGGTTTGATTCCAGCCTCGGGCAACTGACTGTGTGGAGTTTGCACATTCTCCCCGTGCCTGCGTGGGTTTCCTCCGGGTGCTCCGGTTTCCTCCCACAGTCCAAAGATGTGCCGGGCTAAATTGGCCAGGCTAAATTGCCCATAGTGTTAGTTGCATTAGTTAGAGGGAAATGGGTCTGGGTGGGTTACTCTTCGGAGGGTCAGTGTGGACTGGTTGGGCCGAAGGGCCTTTTTCCATACTGTGGAAAATCTAATCTAATTGTTGTTGATGAGGAAAAGTTTGAGCAGGTTGGGCCTATACGCATTAGGGTGGAGAACAATGAAAACTGACCTGAGTGGATGACAGGCTGGATAAAGCAGGATAAGATTCCTGATGAAGGGCTTTTGTCCGAAACATCGATTTTCCTGCTCCTCGGATGCTGCCTGACCGGCTGTGCTTTTCCAGCACCACTCTGATCTAAACTGTGGCTTCCAACATCTGCAGTCCTCACTTTTGCCTAAAGCAGGATAAAGCAACCCACTTGATTGGCCCCACATCCACAAACACCCACTCCCTCCATCATCGATGCTTAGTAGCATCAGTATGTACCATCTACAAGAGGCAATGCAGAGATTCACTAAAGGTCCTCAGACAGCACCTTCCAAAGCCATGACCTCTTCCATCTAGAAGGACAAGGGCAGCAGATACATGGGAACACCACTCACTGCAAGTTCCCCTCTGAGCCACTGACTTGGAAATTTATCGCCGTTCCTTCACTGTCGCTGGGTCAGAATCCTGGAATTCCCTCTCTAAGGGGCATTGTGGGTCTACCTACAGCACATGGACTGCAGCAGTTCAAGAGGGCAGCTCACCCCCACCTTCTCAAAGGGCAACTAGGGATGGGCAATAAATGCTGGACCCAGCTAGTGACACCCACATTCCACGAGTGAATAATAGAAAAGACACTGGGTTATACTTTGCCTCATGGTGGTGACAGGAGTTAGAGAAAACAATCTTAAAGTTGGAAAGGGGGGGGTCTCTCAAATGAGACTGAAAGGAGGAAGGATTTCTTCTCTCAGAGGATCGGGAGTTTGTGGAATGAGAAGTGGGAGCTGGGATATTGAATATATTCAAGGTTGAGTGAGACAGATTTCAGGTCCACAAGGGATTCATTGGGAGCAGAAAGTGGAATTAAATTCGCACTTAGATCAGCCATGATCATAGCGATGCTGGAGCAGTTGATTGTTCTAATCCAGCACCTAATTCCTGTTTTTGTATTAATTGAGTAACAAAATCTAAAATTAAGAAGTAACATCCCAAGGTTTACTTGCATCTATGGGATGTAGTCTTGCAGGTAAAATGTGTTTGTGTGTGCATCGCTGATTAAACTGCAACAGATTATCTAAAGTGACTAGTCCCGCAGGACATGGATGTTTATGGCCAATACACTTGAGTATTGAAGCATTAATGTAATAATGAGTTATTTCAGTGTTTGATTCATGAATTGTTATTGCAAACAGCTAGGAAAAAAAAACCCAGAGCAAATTAAAATGATCACCTAAAGCTGAGGTAGACCAATATCTTGTAAATGAACAAAGGAAACGAGAAATCATTGCTGGAAGGGACTGAGTGGGCACCTTTACTCTCTCTGAGCTGCTTAAGAAAGCGAAAACAACAGCACACAGTTATTAAGTGAGGGATGAATCAGTCAATCTTTCCAGCCTGCCATTTCTCCTCACTGTGGTTTCCTTATTCAATTCCATTATCAAGCAGACTCGGCATTTTAGCTTCTTCCCCCCCGGTGTTTTGAGCCGAAGTTTAAATTCAGCAACTGTTGTATAATTCGTCAAAATCATAAAAAGTGAACGGCGGCCTTGGGTGTTTTCTTTTGAGGGGGACCCTCTCGGTTTCCCTGAGGTCATTACAATCAATCAGATTGTGTGACACTGGAGTCAGACAACAGCAACTTGCACTCACAGATGGTGTAATGGTAATATTACTCAGGCTTGTCATCCCAAAGTCCTGGCTGAGTCCTCAGAGATGTGGGTTAGAATCCCTCTGTGACAGGGAGTGACAGTTGAATTCAATAAAAGTCTGGAGCTAAAAGCTGGTCTAGTCTACCATTAAGGTCCACCTGGTTCACTGATGCCCTTTAGGGAAGGAAATCTGCCGTCCCTACCCAGTCCGGCCTCCATGTGACTCCACAATGAATGCAACTGATTATTTAAGAAAAACAGAGAAATTCAGATGATGTGGGAGGCAGAGGAAACAATGTCTTCAGTCTGGTCCGACTCGTCCTTGGAGCTTTCTGCAGTATTTTGATTTCCTATGCTTGATCCTCACTGCTCTCTGGATAATGTGCAGAGGGATGTGCAGAGGGATCTTGGAGTCTATCTACATAGATCCCTGAAAGTTGCCATTCTGCTTGATAAGAAGGCATACGGTGTGTTAGGTTTCATTCGTAGAGGGATTGAGTTCTGGAGCCGCAATATCATACTGCAACTATACAAAACGCTGGTGCATCCTCACTTGGAATATTGTGTACAGTTCTGGTCCCCATATTTCAGGAAGGATGTGGAAGCATTGGGTAAGGTGCAGAGGAGATTTACCAGGATGTTGCCTGATCTAGAGGGAAGGTCTTATGAGGAAAGGCTGAGCGACTTGGGTCTGTTCTCATTGGAAAGAAGAAGGCTAAGAGGGGATTTGATAGAGACATACAAGATGATCAGAGGATTAGATAGGATAGACAGTGAAAGTCTTTTTCCTAGGATGATGACATCAGCTTGTATGAGAGGACATAACTACAAATTGAGGGGTGATAGATTTAAGACAGATGTCAGAGGCAGGTTCTTTACTCAGAGAGTGGTAAGGGTGTGGAATGCCCTACCTGCCAATGTAGTTAACTCAGCCACATTAGGGAGATTTAAACAATCCTTAGATAAACACATGGCTGATGACGGGATAGTGTAGGGGGATGAGCTGAGAATAGTTCACAGGTCGGCACAACATCGAGGGCCGAAGGGCCTGTTCTGCGCTGTATTGTTCTATGTTCTATGTTCTATGTAGACTGGACAATAAACACAGGCCTGGTCAGAAATACCCATATCCCGCCAACTAATAAAGGAAAATATTTACCAATAATAACATGGCACACTATTCTGAGGTGAGGGCTGGTAATGTTACCTGTGACTCTCTGTCTCTGAGCCA
This sequence comes from Chiloscyllium plagiosum, assembly GCF_037043375.1. Classification (NCBI taxonomy): domain Eukaryota; kingdom Metazoa; phylum Chordata; class Chondrichthyes; order Orectolobiformes; family Hemiscylliidae; genus Chiloscyllium; species Chiloscyllium plagiosum. Next base: position 144,005,459 of record NW_028270142.1, read on the forward strand.
CACTAGGCAATATTGGAACAGCTGATCAAAAGACTGGCCACATAGCAGCGAGTCACCAAGAGAGTAGGAACCCCAGGAGTGTGAATGGAAGTTTATTTGTATTATTCTGGGTTTATCATTAGGGTGCAAATATTGAGGGCTATTAGCTTGTTTTTAATCCAGAGTAATCATTGATAAATTGTGGCTTGGGGAACCCACTGTGTGGAAGCTTTTGAGCAGTTTGGAGGACAGCTGGAGTTACAACCTGTGGGCAAACAATTGGGTAATGGAGTATACAATGGGGAAATGAGAACTTGTGCATTTTTGCAGGAAGAGGAGAGCAGTAAGATCTGGATGGAGGGAGAGATTGTGTGACTCCGTGCCTGAGACGGATTGGAGGCTCCTGGTATATGAAGTTAACATAAAGTTAACATGCAGGTCCAGCAAGTGGTTATCGTGTGGAGGTGCTGGTGTCAGACTGGGATGGACAAAGTTAAAAAGCACCCAACACCAGGTTATAGTCCAACAGGTTTATTTGGAAGCACTAGCTTTCGGAGCGCTGCTCCTTTATCAGCTGGTTGTGGAGCGGGAACATAAGCCACAGAATTTATCGCAACAGGATTGCAGTACCATGCAAGTAAAATTAAATATTTTGGTTTGTTCAATATATCATTTCAGTTGCATGGCACTGCAATCTTTTGCCATAAATGCTGTGTCTCATGGTCCTGCTCCACAACCACCCGATGAAGGAGCAGCGCTCTGAAAGCTAGTGCTTCCAAATAAACCTGTTGGACTATACCCTAGTGTTGGGTATTTTTAAAGAACGCTCTTATTTATTGCAAAATTATAAAAACAGGAATGTTTTACTGAAACCGTACAAGATATTGGTGAAACCATGTTGGGAATGCTGTGTCCAGTTTTGGCTCCTAATTTTAAAAAAAACTATATAATTGCTTCAGAGACAGCTCAGAGAAGATTCATCTCACTCATTTCTGGGATGAAGGCATTACCCTTCGAAGAAATGTTGAACAAGTAACCACTGGAATTTTGAAGAATGGGAAATTATTGCGACAGGTAAGATGCTGAGGCACTGGATGGGGTGGATACTGAAAGGATGCTTCCTCCTTATGGGGGTGTCTAAACCTAGGAGATTTCTTTCAAGAATAGGAGGTCTCCCTTTTAAGAAAAGATATCTCTCTCAGAGGATCACTAGAATATGAAATTCTCTTAGGCGGAAGTGGGCACTGCAGATGCTGGAGATTCGAGTCAAGATCAGAGTGGTGCTGGAAAAGCACAGCAGGTCAGGCAGCATCCGAGGAGCAGGAAAATCGATGTTTCAGGCAGGAGCCCTTCATCAGGAATGACATTCTTTTCCCCAGAAGGCTGAGTAAGGTAGATATTTGATTACTAAGAGATTGAAGTGTTCTAGAGCGCAGACGGACCATGATCTAAATAAATGACAGAGCAGGCTTGTAGGGCGAAATGGCCCATTCCTGTTCCTAAGTCTCTGTTCCTACCCATTCATCCAGGGAAGCAGAGTGCATTCCATCACAGAAACACAGAAACATAGACGATAGGAGCAGGAGGAGGCCATTCAGCCCTTTGAGCCTGCTCCACCATTCATCACGATCATGGCTGACCGTCCAACTGAACAGCCTAATCCTGTTTTCTCTCTATAACCCTCTGATCCCTTCACACCAAATGCTGTATCTAGTCACCTCTTGAATACATTAGGCAGATATTTATATTGTAATTTCAAATAAACCTGTGGGACTATAAACTGGTGTCATCTGCTTCTGACCTTACTTTTATTTGGGAACTTAGGTTCTAAAGTACAAGTAGTTCTAATGTGCGTTTATTAGACGTGATTTGGTTGTAACATGATGGGTGAATTGCAGAGTATTTTTTATAAAGCGAACTCCCATTTGCTGTTAGCATGATTCCATCCCCATCAGCAAAATGCAGCCTTGGGTTTTGTTGATTGACATTTTGAGAAGTTAAACATTCTGGTAAAATGGTAAAAGGCAAAGTTGCCTTAATCTTAGTGGAAGAGAAAGTGAGGACTGCAGATGCTGGAGATCAGAGCTGAAAATGTGTTGCTGGAAAAGCGCAGCAGGTCAGGCAGCATCCAAGGAGCAGGGGAATCGACATTTCGGGCATAAGCCCTTCTTCAGGAATGAAGAAGGGCTTATGCCCGAAACATCGATTCTCCTGTTCCTTGGATGCTGCCTGACCTGCTGCGCTTTTCCAGCAAAACTTTAATCTTAGTGGAACATAGGGCAGCTTTCTCATTGGAGAGAGAGGATTGGTTGTGGTTTAACCTAAGGGTCACCATGCCTCAGGCGAGGAGGGAGATTGAGAAGGAGAGTCTTTCATGGTCACCTCAGCTGGTGTGGGAATTGGACTCACGCTGATGGCGTTCCTCTGCATCACAAATCAGCCATCCAGCCAACTGAGCCAATGGGGAGGAAAGTAGACATGAGGGATGCCATGATCCTATTGAATCAGAGGAGGTTTGAGGGGCCAAATGGCCTATTGTTGTTCCTATCTCTTATACACATGGTTCTGTATACTTTAGAACCTCAGTTTCCAAACAAAAATAAAGTCAGAAGGTTTGTTTGGAATCACTAGCTTTCAGAACTCCTCCAGATGAAGGGGCAGCGCTCTGAAAGTGTGTGATTTCAAATCAAACTTGGTGTCATGTGACCTCTGACCTTGTCCACCCCAGTCCAACTCTGGCACCTCCACATCAAATAAAAATAATATTTCATGTGTCTTCATCACAATCACTTGCAATTAAATCAAGCTATTAACATCTTCAGGATTATATTTTGATTCTGAATTTTTTTGGGCTTTAGTCCTTCAGAAAATAAGGATTGGCTGTCACCTGAGCTATATGAAAAGATTGCCTAAAATTGTGTTGACCTTTTCACTAGTGCTTAATGCAACTTACAAAAGCAGGTTACAATAAACATGTACCCAGGGGACAAACCGGTCAGAAACACCCAGTGATATTTGGAAGTGAATGCACTGGTAATGCTGCATCTGGATTATGATATGTTCCAGACAACTCAGACCAGAATGTCTCGGGTTTATTACATCTTTCCAGGGCAATAGGGAAAGAGCAAGGCGGTGGACAACTCTTTCAGGCAATGAAGACCAAATGGTTACCTTTTGGATTTTTCATATTTCATTATTCATATTTCTCCATGGAATGAGCCGAGTACCTCATGAGGGAAGGTTAGACAGGTTAGGCCTGTACTCACTAGAGTTTAGATCATAAGGCATGGGGCAGATGTAAGCCATTCAGCCCATTGGGTCTGCTCCACCACTCAATGAGATCATGGCTGATCTGATAACCCTTAACTCCACTTTCCCGCCTTTTCCACGCAACTCTTGATTGCTCTTCATGATTATAAATCTGTCCATCTTTTAATGACGAAGAGTCAGAGGAGATTTAAATGAAACAGACAATCCTGAGAGGACTTGACCAGGTGGATGTGGAAAAGATGTTTTCTCTTGTGGGAGAATCTGGAACCGGGGTTATGGTTTACAAATAATAGACATTTAAAACAGGAGTGAGGAAATATTTTTCTCTCTCTTGTGAGTCTTTAGAATTCCCTTCCTCAAAAGGCAGCGAATGCAGAGTCTTTAAATATGTTTAAGGCAGAGGGAGATGGAATCTTGATGACCAATGGGGTGAAAGGTTATCAGGGGACATGCAGGGATGTAGAGTTAAGTCCATAAGACCATAGGAAATAGGAACAGGAGCAGGCCATTCTTGAGCCTGTTCCACCATTCAATAGGATCCAACATTCCTCTAGTCCATTTTCCTGCCCTTTCCCGATTCTGCCCGATCAAGGATCTATCCACCTCAGATATAATTTACACAAAGACTCTGCTCCCCCCACCTCCCCAAAAGAGTTGAGGCTAAAATAAGAGCAGGAATGGCCTTAGTGAATGGACGTGCAGATGCAAAGGGCCAAGTGACCTCTCATTGTTTGTCCCTATCTTCCTGATGGCACTGGTTGATTAGATTATTTACTGTGTGGAAACAGACGCTTCAGCCCAACAAGTTCACACCGACCCTCCGAAGAGCAACCCACCCAGACCCATTCCCTTACATTTACCCATTCACTTAACACTGCAGGCAATTTAACATGGCCAATTCACCCAACCTGCACATTTTTGGTTTGTGGGAGGAAACCCACGCAGACACGGGTAGAACGTGCAAACTCCACACAGACAGTTGCCTGAGGCGGGAATTGAACCAGGGTCCCTAGTGCTGTGAGGCAGCGGTTCTAACCACTGAGCCACCGTGCCGCCCAGGTCACCCTGAGATACTGCAGTGGCTTGGTGTCTGGGGAACTGTCAACCGAAAAGATCACCACCACACCCCCCCCATCAACCAGGGCTGACAGCAAGAGAGAAAAGCACACGGAATCATTATTCCTGTCAGCTCAGGGAAATATTAAAAACTACGATAAGCTATGTAAAGTGCTTGCTGACTGCAAAAAGCAATAAACGTTTGCTCCAACTTGGGCTTGTATTCAATCGCGAGACAGTGGAGCAATTTATACAAAATTAATTCTCTGGGTACAGCTTTTGATTGACCCCTAGTTGGATCGGTGAAGCTTTCTGCCCAGACACGGGACATCGATTTTGACACTGAGTATAATGAGGTTTGCTCGGGTGCTCCGGTGTTTGATGATGCTCAGATTCACTGAGGCCACAGTGTCAGATCAAGGCTCAGATGTCAAAGAAAAGAAATCAGAGCGTTAGACAATGGAATGAGAGATGGGCAGAAACAAACACTGGGAATTAGTGCACAGCCTCTCCAGCAGCGAGGAATGTGGTAAATCCACCACAGAACCCCCCTGTTATGAAATGATTGACCCGTCCCTGCCTTCATCACTGACAGAATCATCCGAATCTTCACAAGCAAGCAGCTATGTGAGAACAGATCAAATGCCAGGCAGTGGGATGACACCTCCCAGCCTGGGAGAGAGGGGCCTTCACTTTGTCGTGTGAACAGATCCAAAGAAAGTGTCAATTAAAATCAAATTATTTCGTTGCTTCTAAAACAGCTCAATTGTCCCCTCATTGTGAGATTTTGTCTTTCTCTTTAGTTCTATTGAGAGTGAGTGGGAGCATGTGTCAGGGAATGTCTGTGAGCTCACTTCATTGTATGTGCATCAATGTGTTTCAACGTGTGCCTGTGTTTGTGTGTGAGAGAGAGTTTTTGTGTGTGACAATGCGTGAATGTGAGAGTTTTGCATGTCAGAATGTGTGAATATGTGTGCATGCTTTAGTGTGTGTGCGAGTTTCAGCATATGTGCATGTTACAATATGTGTGCGTGTTTCAATGGATGTACATGTTACAGTGTATGTGTTTAAGTGCATTTCAGTGTGTATGTGTGCGTGTTTCGGTGTATGACCATGTTACTCTGTGTGTGTGTGTGTGTGTGCTTGTTTCAGTATATTTGTGTGTGAGCATGTGTATGTGTGAGCATGTTTCAGTTTATGTGTGTGTGTGTCAGGCATGTTTCAGTGAATGTGCGTGAGAGTGTGTTTCAGTCTGTGTGTGTGTTTCAGAGTGTGTATGTGTGTGTGCTTTAGTGTTTGCATGAGAGTGTGTTTTAGTGTGCATGTGTCTGTGAGCATGTGTGTGTGTGTCTGGGAGTGTGTTTCAGTGTGAGTGTGCTTGAGAATGTATTCAGTGTGTGCTTGAGAGTGTGTTTCTGTGGGTGTGTGTGTGTGTTTCAGTTTGTGTGAATGTATTTCATGTGTGTGAATGTGTGTTTCAGTGTAAGAGTGTGTTTTAGTGTGAGAGTGTGTTTCAGTTTGTGTGAACGTGTGAGTGTGTGTGTGTTTCAGTGTGTGTATTTCAGTATGTGTGTGTGTTTCAGTTAGTGTGAGTGTTTCAGTTAGTGTGAATTTGTTTCATGTGTGAATGTGTGTGCATTTCAGTATAAGAGTGTGTTTTATTGTAAGTGTGTGTTTCAGTTAGTGTGAATGTGAGTGTGTGTGTTTCAGTGTGTGTGTGTGTTTCAATTAGTGTGAATTTGTTTCGCGTATGAATGTGTGTGTGTGGGTGTGTTTGTGTAAGAGTTTGTTTCAGTATACGAGTGTGTTTCAGCGTGAGTGTGTGTATGCATGCATGTGTGCGTGCGTGTTTGTGTGTGTATTTCAGTGTGAGAGGATGTATCAGTGAGTGTATTTTTGTGTGTGTGTATGCGTGCGTGTGTGTGTGTTTCAATGTGAGAGGATGTATCAGTGAGTGTATTTTTGTGTGTGTGTATGCGTGCGTGTTTCAATGTGAGAGGATGTATCAGTGAGTGTATTGGAGCTGAAAATGTGTTGCTGGAAAAGCGCAGCAGGTCAGGCAGCATCCAGGGAACAGGAGAATCGACGTTTCGGGCATAAGCCCTTCTTCAGGATGATGATGGGGTAGTGTATGGGGAAGAGCTTAGAATAATTCACAGGTTGGCGCAACATCGAGGGCCTTGGGACTGTTCTGCACTGTATTGTTCTATGTTCGATATTCTAAGTGTTCAGACTTGGGAAAGTGACACAACTCAGGGAACTAGATCTGAAGCAGGTTTTGCACGCAGGTTAGGACGGAGAGAGTGAATGCAGGAAGTGTGTGCGTTGGCATCTCTGTATATTTGTGCTGTTCTTTCATATTGACCATGGTCACAGAACCCTGACTGTAAACAAAACAGAACTGTTAGAATCACAGAGACATACAGCATGTAAATAGACCCTTCGGTCCAACTCGCTCATGCGACCAGAGACCTCCCAACTCCTGTACTCAATACTCTGACTAATAAAGGAAAGCATACCAAACATCTTCTTCACTATCCTATCTACCTGCAATTCCACTTTCAAGGAGCTATGAACCTGCACTCCCAGGTCTCTTTGTTCAGCAATACTCCCAAGGACCTTCCAATTAAGTGTAGAAGTCCTGCTAAGATCCATTTTCCTAAAATGCAGCACCTCGCATTTATCTGAATTAAACTCCATCTGCCACTCCTCAGCCCATTGGCCCATCTGGTCCAGATCTTGTTGTAATCTGAGGTAACCCTCTTCGCTGTCCACTCCACCTCCAATTTTGGTGTCATCTGCAAACATACTAACTGTACCTCCTATGTTCATATCCAGATCATTTATATAAATGATGAAGTGGACCCAGCACCGATCCTTGTGGCATTCCATTGGTCACAGGCCTCCAGTCTGAAAAACAACCCTCCACCACCACCCTCTTGTCTTCTACCTTTGAGCCAGTTCTGTATCCAAATGGCTAGTTCTCCCTGTATTCCGTGAGATCTAACCTTGCTAATCAGTCTCCCATGGGGAACCTTGTCGAACGCCTTACTGAAGTCCATATAGATCACATCTACTGCTCTGCCCTCATCAATCCTCTTTGTTACTTCTTCAAAAATCTCAATCAAGTTTGTGAGACATGATTTCCCGCGCACAAAACCATGTTGATTATCCCTAATCAGTCCTTGCCTTTCCTGTCCCTCTGGATTCCCCCCAACAACTTGCCCATCACCGAGGTCAGGCTCACTGGTCTATAGTTCCCTGGCTTGTCCTTACCACCCTTCTTAAACAGTGGCACCATGTTAGCCAACCTCTAGTCTTCCAGCACCTCACCTGTGACTATCGATGATACAAATATCTCAGCAAGAGGCCCAGCAATCACTTCCCTAGCTTCCCTCAGAGTTCGGGGGTACACCTGATCAGGTCCTGTGGATTTATCCATTTTTATGCGTTTAAAGACATCCAGCACTTCCTCCTCTGTAATATAGACATTTTTCAAGGTGTCACCATCTATTTCCCCACACTCTATATCTTCCATGTCCTTTACTACAGTAAACACTGATGGAAAGTATCTCCCCCATCTCCCATGGTTCCACACAAAGGCCGCCTTGCTGATCTTTGAGGGGCCTTATTCGCTCCCTAGTTACCCTTTTGTCCTTAATATATTTGTTGAACATCCTTTAGATTCTTCATAACCCTATTTGCCAAAGCTATCTCATGTCCCCTTTTTACCTTCCTGATTTCCCTCTTAACTATACTCCTACTGCCCTTATACTCTTCTGAGGATTCACTCGATCAATCCTGTCTATACCTGATGTATGCTTTCTTCCTTTTCTTAACCAAACCCTCAATTTCTTTAGTCATCCAGCATTCCCTATACCTACCAGCCTTCCCTTTCACCCTAACAGGAATGTACTTTCTCTGGGCTCTCGTTATCTCATTTCTGAAGGCTTCCCATTTTCCAGCCGTCCCTTTACCAGCGAACATCTTCCCCCAATCAGCTTTTGATAGTTCTTGCCTAATACCGTCAAAATTAGCCTTACTCCAATTTAGAACTTCAACTGTTCAATCTGATCTACCCTTTTCCAGCACTATTTTAAAACTAATAGAATTATGGTCGCTGGCCCCAAAGTGCTCCCCCACTGACATCTCAGTCACCTGCCCTGCCTTATTTCCCAAGAGTAGGTCTAGTTTTCCAACCTCTCTAGTAGGTACATCCACATACTGAGTCAGAAAATTGTCTCGTACACTCTTGACGAATTCCTCTCCATCTAAACCTTTAACACTATGGCAGTCCCAGTCGATGTTTGGAAAGTTAAAATCCCCTACCATAACTACCCTAATATTCTTACAGGTAATAGGAATCTCTCATTTGCATTGGTTCGTTAGGGTAGGAAAGTGTTCGAAATGTCTTGAAATAGGCTTCCAATATTCAAATTCTTTTATTTAACTCTTATTTCTCAGGCTTTCACAGATTTAAAATGCTTTTTTTAAGAACTGAAATGTCACATTGATCATCTGACAAGCCGCAGAATCTACAAACCTGGCTGCATCAGAATGACCATTTTAATCCAGGGACACCAAAACTCAATGAGATGTCAAGGAATTTACATTTCTCATTTTCCCAACATTTGCACGGCGCCTTCATATATTGATGGAAGGAACATTGCCTGTAGCAATCCAGCTTGGGATAACAGCAAAATCCTTGAAGGAATTTTATATCGACAGCAGCCTTTGATCAACAATTAAGAGAGAAAACAAAGAGGACTGAAGATGACAAGGATGTTGAAGGTTCTGAGGGTGGCACAGTGGCTCAGTGGTTAACGCTGCTGACTCACAGCGCCAGGGATGTGGGTTTGATTCCAGCTTCAGTCAACCGTCTGTGTGGAGTTTGCACATTCTCCCCGTGTCTGCATGGGTTTCCTCTGGGTGCTCCAGTTTTCTCCCACAGTCCAAAGGTGTGCAGTAGGTCAGGTGAATTGGCCTGAGGGAAATGGGTCTGGGTGGGTTACCCTTTGGAGGGTCAGCGTTTACTTGTTGGGCCAAAGGGCCTGTTTCTACATTTTAGGGATTCTATGATTCCTCTCTCTCTCTTTCTCTCATTCTCAGAAGTCAGTGCCAATGAAAGGCCAGATAGGAATAGCCACGGTTCATTCAGAATTCGCACTCACTCACTCTGAGCTTAGTTGGATGCTCATGGGATTCCTGCCTTGCTCTGACGCTTTGGTCACTGTCCCCTCAGCCAGACTTACCAGGCTCACATTACCAGTGTCTGCTCCTGCCGTTCAGCCCAGGCACAACACAGCCACAGCTGTCTGCAGGCCTTGGGTCAGTCACAGGGGTTGCTGGTACAGTCGGAATGGGTAGCCCCTGATACCCGCCTGATGCCCCCTCACGCCAGTCAGAGCTGATTCAGGGTAAGGAGCCAAATATCAGGGTGACTCATCGATTAGCACTGCTGCCTCACAGCGCGAGGGATGTGGGTTCGATTCGAGTGACTCTCTGTGTGGAGTTTGCACATTCTCCCCGTGTCTGTGTGGGTTTCCTCCAATTGTCCAAAGGCATACAGGTTAGGATGGATTGGTCACGCTAAATTACCCGGGATGGGCAGGCTAGGTGGGTGAACCATGGGAAAAGTAAGGATACAGGGATAAAGTAGGGGACTGAGTCTTGGTGGAATGCTCTTTGGAGGGTTAGCCTGTTGAGCCAAGTGACCTGTTTCCACACTGTGGGGGAGTTCTATGATTCTGTCAGACAGCCCAGTCCCCTCACATTCTGCCTCTTTTGCCCCATTAGGAGTCTATTTTCCTCCATGGGCGGTGAGAGAGTGTAGGACAGGTAGGAGGGAAGATTAAAGTGGGTGGGACAGCTCTCACAGTCGGTAAAGTTGGGGCTGTGTCCTGAGTGAGCGAGTGGGTAGCACAGGGTGAGTGGTGTTGGAGTTGGGGGTAGGTGCGAGTGAGTCGGGGGTGGGGGGGGTAAATGTTGTCAGTAATAGTGGGAAGGTGTGAGGCTTATGGGAGGTGTGGGCAGTAATGGGGATAGAGTGAGTGTGAGGGAGATGGTGGGCGGAGAAAGACATTGACCTTCTTCCAATGGCACTGAGTGGTTGAGACTGCACTGACCTGGAGTCACCTGGACAGGCTCTGATATCATGGCCCCCGTGACAGATCCCAGGGGGGGATCAGGATCTCCTGCCCCTGCCCGCCCCATCCAGCAGGACCCCCAGCTCCCTGCCCACACACCAGGGCAACGGTTAGCCTGGTCAAACGCCAGACAACTTGTCCAGGTGTACAACAGGCTCTTAAAGATGGCACATGTGCCAAGGGATTCCGGTCAATGTTGGGATTTTGAGTGAGGCCTTTCCTGCTCCAGGAATGGGGTGTGGTACATGGAGCATGGGACCTGGAATGGGATGTGATTCTCACTGTCAGGAATCAGACGCTAATGAACACTGCGAAAATTTCTCGCTGGCCTTGCAGTGAGAACCATGCCAAACCTCCTCAACAAAACCAAAAGATTCAGCCCAAGACGTCAAAAATGCTTCTTGATGCCACTGCATTGTCATAAATCCTTGAGAGAAAGGACTTGGAATAAGATTCTTATTCACCTGATATGTGACCTGTAAAGGCATTCCATTACCACACACTCAAGTCTGATTCCAAGATTCCTGGCATACTGTAACAATCACGTTACAAGATATATTTTCCACCCTGTTTTAATGAAAAGAGACATTTTCTATCTTGAATTTGTGAGCCTGGTTGCTACCTGCACTGAGAGAAGTGTCTTTCCTGAGAACTTAACAGGACACCAAGTACCTCACAGCTAATCATTGTCCAACTGGGTGTCTTTGATGGAATTATTCTGAAGCAGTTAGTCAGAGCTTTCACTGGGAGAAACATGGTCACACAGCCTTGGTTTGTGTGACACGTCAGAGTGACAACAGGTAAAGTTACCATTGTCCCAGAGAGAGAAGGCTGGTGGTGGATTGACATGAGCGTCACTACACCTCAGACGGGGGGGGAAGAGGTTGAGGAGAAGAGTGCTTTGGGGAATTGAACCCATATTATTGGCATCGCTCTGTATTACAGACCAGCCCGCAGGCCAGCTGAGCTAACTGACTCCAACTAACAATGGCTGAAGCCATGATCCATGGTGGAACAGACTTGAAGGGCTGAATGGCCTACTCCTGTTTCTAGTTCTTATATTCTAATATCCTGATTAGACTCCCATACCTCTCTGCAATCAGACAGAAACAGACATTCACTTGACTGGTTATCTCTATCTTACTATTTAACACATCAGACTCCTAAATCCTTAAAATGTGTTGTGATTATTAAAAAATTCTCTCGCGTGCATTGCTGGCTGGGCCCAGTATTCATTACCCGTCCCTAGTTGCCCTTTGAGAAGGTGGGGGTGAGCTGCCTTCTTGAACTGCTGCAGTCCATGTGCTGTAGGTAGACCCACAATGTCCCCTAGGGAGGGAATTCCAGGATTCTGACCCAGCGACACTGATGGAATGGCGATATATTTCCAAGTCAGGATGGTGAGGGGCTTGGAGGGGAACTTGCAGGGGGTGGTGTTCCAATGTATCTGCTGCCCTTGTCCTTCTGGATGGAAGTGGTCATGGGTTTGGAAGGTGCTGTCTGAGGATCTTTGACGGATCTTTCCCAATAACCATCCAAGTTGATCCTACTAGCCTGCTCTGCCATTCAATGACATCATGGCTGATCTGATAATCCTCCGCTCCACCTCCCTGCCTTTTCCCCATAAGGTTTGATTCCCCTTCCTGTCTCTCTCAGCCTTGAATATACTCAATGCCCCAGCCTCGACAGCCCTCTATGGGAAAGAATTCCACAGATTCACTCCCCTCTGAGAGAAGAAATGCCTCCTCATCTCTGTCTTAAATGTGCAACCCCTTATTCTGAGATTATTCTCTCTGGTCCTAGACACTTCTACAAGGAGAAACAATGAGCTTCCGGCTCACTCAGTCTATCTTTATATTTTCCACGTCGTGATGCTATCACTGCACCAGGAGAACCCGACTTTTAAAAAAAATTTCTTTTTTTTCTGTAACAGTCTCCCTTAAATGTGGGAGGCATGTTTGGGAACTTTACAGATGACACAACGTTTGGCCGGTGAGGAATGCTGTGAACTACAGGATGGTGTTAATGGTTGGGCTGAGTGGGTGGAAACGTGATAACTGGAAATCAGTTTGGAGAGGTGTGAAGTTTTGCTTTTGGAGAGGGGAAATCGACAGGGGGTTATTGAGAGGGGAAGAGGAAGTGATGGAGCTTGGCCCGGGTGTGCACAGGTCTCCTGTGGGCGGATAAGGTAATAAAGATGGAATGCTTTCCTTCACTGAGGGAGGGATAGAATCCAAGAGCAGGGATGTGATATTGGAACGGTACAGGGCCCTGGTTAGACCACAGCTGGAGTTGTGTTGACAGTCCTGGTCAGTGCATTTCAGGAAGGACATAATTGGTTTCGAGGGAATACAGAGGAGGTCTACAAGAATGTTGCCAAGGCTTGAAAATCGCCCTCATGAGAGACGTTTGGAGAAGCTGTGGCTATTTTACTGAGAACAGAGGAGGCTGTGGGGAGAGGAATTAAATCGAGGTGCACAAAATAAGGAAGTGCTTGGCGAAAGTGGATAGGGTAGGCCTGTTCCCCAGCCCCCGAACAGTGAGGTCAATTAGCAGTGAGCGCAGACTGAATCCGAGCAGCAGCAGGATGAGAGGTGAACTGTTTGGGGGGGGGGGGGGGGGGGGGGAGTGAATGTTTTCCTCCTGGAGGAGGTGTCGGGAATCCGCTACCCTGTTTGGGAGTGGGGCCAGAAACCCATGACTCGTTTAAAGGGAACCTCGATCTTCCTTTGAAGTTCTTGAGTCTGCAAGGTGGGATTAGAACGGGTGGCTAGTTTATTCAAGCAATGGGCTGAGTGGCCTCTTTCTGTGCTGTAATGTTTCTATGGTTCTGGATCCAGTTCCCCTACTTACAAGGACAGGTACCACTTTCTTTATCATCTGCTCAATTTAACTTCCCTCCCCTAAATCCATCCGGTCTCACACCCCATCCACCATTGTCTTGTGGAGATTGCATGCTCTCCCCATGCTGCTGCTAAAATGGACTACTTCACACTGATGTGTTTGTTTGTGTCTTCCATACGTTCTGCCCATTTGGACAGCTCCTGTTGAGGCTTACTGCTGTCCTGCTTATTGCTTCCATCTTTGCTTCCAGACGCAAACCTTGGATTTGTTTTTCCCATTGTCCCATCCCCTGTACGAGAAAATGTGGAGACTCACCTCAATGTTGACCTCAGGGCTTGGGGAATGAGTTCCATACCTGAACTTTCCGCATTGCATTCATCCCATGTGCTTCACCTTCAGTACAAGTCCTTCTGCTCACGGTATTCTTTCAAGATTGACAGGTTATTCATTGCCGAGTAACTGCAGTTCCCTCCCTCTCAGGAGTCCAACAGCTTCTGATCTCAACATTCACACCTACAAGCTGTTTAGCTACCTGGGAACCAAACACATCGCTGTTGTCAGGTAGAAAGTCTGTGCTATTGATAATTAGTCACCATTCTACAGACCAATCAGCTCCTTGTTGCCATCCAAATCTTTATTCGTAGCCAGCCCCTGGCCCCAGCTTGTCTGTAAACAGGTTTTCCCCACGGCCTGAACAAGCAGCTGTGTAAACATTGCTTTTTCAAATTGCAGCAACCCTTCAAGAATCCTTGGCTTTTGAACCAGTTCACAATCAAAAATATCAAAAAATAGAAAGGATATGGTCTTCACAAGGTTTATTAATGAAATTCAAATTTGACCACACGTCAAGGCAGGATCTGAACTTGTGAAGACAAATCGACAGTCTCTGGTGTGGGGTTTATTCATATTGCTCCCCAGCAAGTCCCTTTTGAAAGTGTGTGTCCCACATCCACTGAAGAGGCTGCTTCACCAGTTTCAAAGTTGGAGCTGAAGGTAACCTTGAGAAGAAAATATCTTCAGGGTTATTGGGAAAGGGAAGGGGATTTGGGAATCATTGGAATGTTCTCTCAAATATGAAGGGTCGAATGGCCTCAGTCTGTGCTGTGAGATTCTGTGAGAGAATTGTATGTTCAAAGGGCTTTCCACAGCTAGTGCTTCCATCAAAGTCCCAGAAGCCAGCAACATTGGAGGATGTGACTGGAAGCTGAGGCAAAGTTGCATACCTGAGTACAAATCTGTGAGAGTCAGGAGATCAAGTGAGGAAGCCTTGATTTTATCTCCTAACGCACTCCTTCACAAGGAGCAGCTCAGGCAATTAGCATATATGACCCAGGAACAAGACTTGAGCTCTTGTGAACTCACTTTTAGCCAGGTTTATCACCAAGCCTGTCTTCTAGATTCAATTAAATAATTCTGCTGGACAATTCAAATGTTCCTTCAATGTATGACTAAAAGTCACCAGTCCATTTTTGTACACCACACAATTGGGTAATCCTGAAATGACCTTATTGGTTAGTCATTGAAATGTGCCTGAAAGATTCTTCATACCAAATGGCATGACTTAGAACATAGAACATAAAACATAGAACATAGAACAATACAGCGCAGAACAGGCCCTTCGGCCCTCAATGTTGCGCCGACCTGTTAACTATTCACAGCTCGTCCTCCTACACCATCCCAAAATCATCCATGTGCTCATCCAAGGATTGTTTAAATCTCCCTAATGTGGCTGATTAACTACATTGGCAGGTAGGGCATTCCACGCCCTTACCACTCTCTGAGTAAAGAACCTGCCTTTAAACTGGTCAAATCCATTTGGAGCCACAAAAGCTAAGATTCCTTTTGCTTTTTCGGATAAAGATACCTGCCAATATCCTCGGATTGAGTCCAACTTAGAAATCGAAGTTGCTTGTCCCACATTCTCAATACAGTCTTCCTAACATGGAATAGGATACAAATTGAATTTCATAACTGCAGTGACTTTGAGATAATCCATTGATCACTATTACCATGGGTGACCACCATTCATGCCCACTCACTTTAATTGTGTCGTCTTTGAGCATTCTTTCAATTTATTTTTAATCCTGTGCCAACTTTAGCAGGTTAAACTTATAACGATGTTGCTTAATTGGAATAGCATTTCTTAATTCTACATCATGCACAATCAGTTTCATACTTGCCAACTTGTTCCCACAACCTCAATGTGATTTTAATAATTCATAGAGTCATAGAGCCATACAGCCATACAGCACAGAAACAGACCCTTCAGTCCAACTTGTCCATGCTGACCAGATATCATAAATCAATCTAGTCCCATTTGCCAGCATGTAGACATATCCCTCCAAACCCTTCCTATTCATATACCCATCCAGATGCCTTTTAAATGATGCAATTGTACCAGCCTCCACCACTTCCTCTGGTGGTTCATTCCATACACCTACCACCCTTTGCCTGAAAAAGTTACCTCTTAGGTCCCTTTTATATCTTTCCCCTCCCATCCTAAACCTATGCCCTCTAGTTCTGGACTCCCCCACCCCAGGGAAAAGACTTTGCCTATTTACCCTATCCATACCCCTCATGATTTTATAAACCTCTATAAGATCACCGCTCAGCCTCTGACACTCCAGGGAAAACAGCCCCAGCCTGTTCAGCCTCTCCCTGTAGCTCAAATCCTCCAACCCTGGCAACATCCTTGTAAATCTTTTCTGAACCCTTTCAATTTTCACAACATCTTTCCTATAGCAGGGAGACCAGAATTGCACACAGTTTTTCATAAGTAGTTTAGCCAAAATGCTCTACAATTCCAACTCCTAAACTCAATGCACTGATCAATAAAGGCAAGCATACCAAAAATCTTCTTCACTATCCTATCTACCTGTGATTCCATTTTCAAGGAACTATGAACCTGCAAACAAGGTATCTTTGTTCAGCAACACTCCCTAGGACCTTATCATTAAGTGTATAAGTCCTGCTTTGATTTGCCTTTCCAAAATGCAGCACCTCACATTTATCTAAATTATCTATCTGCCACTCTTTGATTCGTTAGCTCATCTGATCAAGATCCCATTGTGCTCTGAGGTAATCTTCTTCGCTGTCTACTACAACTCCAATTTAAGTTTGTTTCAATTTTCCTTTAGAAGGTAATTCAATGACTTATCCCAATTTTTGAGAGCTTCCTCATTGTCTAATTTAATCTGAGGAATGTCAAATTCAGAATTATTTAGATTTGGTTCTTCCTGCTGTGTTGTAACATTTAACATATTCCCTTTTTGTTCTCCTTCCCTCTCAAAATACCATCAGAGCATTTTCACATGACACACTCTGTGAGTTTTCTTTGTATCTGGTGTTCTACTCAAATAATTCACCTCACTCAATCTCCTTTCGATTTGATAAAGTTGATCAAACCTTGCTTTTAGAGATTCACCTACCACTGGCAGTAATACGAGAACTTTATCACCACTAACAAAATTGCAAAATTTTGATCTCTTGTCTACTTCTATTTTATCACATGCTGTACTATGTTTAAATGCAGTCTAGCCAACTCACCCGCTCAATTTAATCTGTCCCCAAAATCTGACACATAGTCCAAATATGCAGTCTCTGAGCTCTGAGTCACCACGTTTTCCTTAATTAACTTCAGTGGTCTTCACACCTCTTGCTCAAGTGGACTGAATTTGGTTGATTCATTAGGTGCATCCCTAATTGCAAAATATACAAGTGGAATTCCTTTATCCCAGTCCTCTGGACAGTCTTGACTATAAGCTCTCAACATGGTCCTTAATGTCTGATGCCACAGTTCTAATGCTCCCTGCATTTCTGGGTGGTACACAGTTTAAGAATTGTTTTATTCTTAAACTATCCATAACTTATTTGAACAATTTGGATGTAAACTGTAACCCTTGATCTGATTGTATCTCTGTGGGTAGTCCGTATCTGGAAAAAATTTTGAATGGCTCTGCAACAATCCTTTTAGTCGTGATATTGCATATTCGAATGGTCTTTGGAAATCTAGTTTACCATCAATTATGATCAACAAATACTGATCTTCACTTTTTGTTTTAGAGAGGGACCCTACACAATCAAATAAGACTCTCGTAAAAGGTTCCTCAAATATTGGGAATGGGTATTAGGGATGCTGGTTTAATCACTGTCTATTACCTGACACACATACAAATTGTTTTGTATTTTGCTTTGAGTTTTCCTTACTCCCAAATGACCTCCTGGTCATAATTCATGTGTTACCCGCAATATATCCTTTCTATAACCCATCGATAATGCAACTTGATGAAAGTTTAAATATGTGATGGTCTTCATTTCGTCATCAAGACATCACTTTTAAGATTCTGGGATAAACTCAGTTTCTTTCCTGTGTACACTTTTTGATAATAACTACTATAGTTTTTCATCTTTCTGTTGCAAGTCAGTTAATTTCTGTCAGCTAAAAACATCCACTTTGCCCTCCACCTGTTCTTGCTTTGTTTTCTCAACTATTTGATCAACTTCCATATACTTACTTTAATTTCTCCTCCTGCTTCAACCTATGGCTTTGTGATTTTGCAATGACACATTTTGCCCTTCCATACTTTACAGGATCCGTGTCCCTCTACTCCCTTCCTGTTCATGTATCCACCCAGGTGCTTCTTGAATGCTGCTATTGTGTCTGCTTCCACCACCTCCTCTGGCAGTGTGTTCACCACCCTCTGTGTGACAAATTGCCCCATACATCTCTTTTAACCTTCCCCTCTCCCACCTTGAACCTGTGCCTGCTAGTAATCGACCTCTCCACCCTGGGAAAATCCTCATACTTTCCACTCTATCCATGGCATTCACAATCATATAAACTTCTATCAGGTCACCCCTCAGCCTCCTGTGTTCCAGTGAAAACAAACCCAGTCTATCCAACCTTTCTTCATCACTAAAATCCCCCATCCCAGGGAACATCCTGATAAACCTTTTCTGTACCCTCTGCAAAGCATCTGGTAGTGTGGTGACCAGAACTGTACACAATATTCCAAGTGTAGCCTACCTAAAGTCCTACAAAGCTGCAGCATAACTTGTCTATCCTTATACTCAATGCTCTTTCCAATGAAGGTAAGCATGCCATAGGCCATTTTTACTACCTTGTCTACCTGCACTGCCACCTTCAGTGATCTGTGAGCCTGCACACCCAGATCCCTCTGCATATCATTACTCCTAAGGGTTCTGCCATTCACTGTATAATTTACACCTGTACATGACCTTCCAAAATGCATCACCTCTCATTTGACTGGATTAAATTCAATCTGCCCTTCTGCCCATGCCTCCAACTGATCTATATCCTGCTGTATCCTCTGACAATCCAACTACTACTCATGAACTGTTCCAATATAGGAGCATCCCACAAACACAGCCTTGACAAAGGCAAATTCAGCAAAACAGATTTCCCTTATTTGGGAAAGAAAGGAAAGAAAACAAAGGAATGAGTCTAGCAACAGAAGTTGTTTTGCAGCAGCAGAGAGAGAGCTGTATCCAGCACCTTCAACACCAAAAACCCCCAGCTTCAAGAACTGAAAGCAAAAGCTAAAACCCTGGCTCGGTGTGAGCATGACTCCACTCGTGCTTTTTTTGTCTACTTTAAATAAAAACCCAGAGCTGTTTACTCTGCTTTCCATGAGCAGACACTTTAGTCCCAGCTTCACAACATTTCTCCCCAAAAGAAACAGAACAGAACAAATCCCTCATAAAGGCCCATCTCGTTAACGGGAAAACACAGGAGAGTGGGGTTGTGAGGA
Source organism: Chiloscyllium plagiosum (assembly GCF_037043375.1). Classification (NCBI taxonomy): domain Eukaryota; kingdom Metazoa; phylum Chordata; class Chondrichthyes; order Orectolobiformes; family Hemiscylliidae; genus Chiloscyllium; species Chiloscyllium plagiosum. The sequence goes on from NW_028270142.1 coordinate 144,024,525, forward strand.
AGATCAGATCAACCATGATCCTGTTGGAAGGCACATTAGACTCGATGGGTTGAATGGCCTACGTTTGGACTTTTGGGAGAGTGAATGCCAGTGTGGACAGAGGGACCAAATGGCCTGATCCTGAGCTGTTATATTCCTTATAAATTCTCTGCAATCCTGGCTGCTGTTTCTCTTTGATCTGTTAAGCGTCTTCCAGGCAGCATTTTCTGACACTAATTGTACACAAGCCTCATTAATTGGGGGGGGGGGGGGGGGGGGAGAAAGAGAAAAAGAGAGAGAGAGAGAAAACCCTCCGATGTAAATAGGTTCCAGGTGTGATTTGCTGGCCCTCTCGCCAAGTCGCTGTGTTGCCTGTTTCACAAACCCATTCCGACTGGGCCATGCAGAAATGGTCAAGAGGCTGTGTCCCTGAGCAGGTCAAAGTGCACTGCTCTGTCCCTTCCTTGCTCCCTCTCTCTTTCCCTCTCTCCCTCTCTTTGTCTCTCTGTGCACCTGCACCATTTGCAAAGCCTCCTCACACTGCCTCATTCTACAAAGCAAATTCAGGTGAATAACTCAAAATATCACATAGAGTCTATAGAAGTAGGTCATTTGGTCCATTTCACTGGCTGCTTGTGTTTGTAGCAGTTATGGATATGAGATAATATTGTGGCAATATCAATGGCCTTGTAATTCAGAAGTCCAGGCTAATAAGACTTTATAGAGATTTGCAAAATTATGAGGGGCATGGATAGGATAAATAGGCAAAGTCTTTTCCCTGGAGTCGGGGAGTCCAGAACTAGAGGGTATAGGTATAGGGTGAGAGGGGAACGATATAAAAGAGGCCTACAAAGCAACCTTTTCACACAGAGAGTGGTACATGTATGGAATGAGCTGCCAGTGGAAGTGGTGGAGGCTGGTACAATTGCAACAGTTAAAAGGCAGTTGGATGGGTATATGAATAGGAAGGGTTTGGAGGAATATGGGCCGGGTGCTGGCAGGTGGGAGTAGATTGGGTTGGGATATCTGTTCGGCATGGACGGGTTGGACTGAAGAGTCTGTTTCCATGCTGTACATCTCTATGACTCTATGAGGACACAAATGATTGGGAGAATGATAGAACAGGGCCCTGAGCTGGATGACCCAACCATTAATGGTAGAGCAGACCCGAAGGCCTGAATGGCCTACTCCTGCTTCCACTTTCTATGTTTCTAAATAAAAGCTGTTTAGTTATGCAGATGTGCTATCATGTACCGATGCAGGTACCCACTATGCAGGTGCTCAAAATGCTAGAGAAACTGGGACTGTTAGAGAAACTGTCTTGGTGGTTAGCACTGCTGCCTCACAGCGTCAGGGACCTGGGCTCGATTCCACTCTGTGTGGGGTTTGCACAATCTGCCTGTGTCTCCTTGGGTTTCCTCCTATAGTCCAGGGATGTGCAGGTTGGGTGGATTGGCCATGCTAAATTACCAGTAGTGCATTAGCCATGGGAAATGCAGGGCTGCAGTGACAGGTTAGGTCTGGGTGGGGGTGCGCTTTGAAGGGGTCAGTGTGGATTCATTGAGTCTATTGGCCTGTTTCCATACAATTGGGGGTCTATGGAAACTCTGCAGGTCTGGCTGCATCCATGGAGAGAGCAAAGCAGTTGGAGAGAATACAACATGGCTCCTCTTCAGAATTGAAGAGGGTTGGTAATTTCTCTAAACCTTAGACAGAGTTGGAGGAGGAGTGAGTGGAACAGATGGTGTGGAGACCCAGTGTGAAAGACAAAGGGGTTGCTATATGCAGTCAAAGAGAAATAAAGATATAGAATGGGTGTAATTTGAGGTGTGGAAAGATGAAAATAGGCCATCTTGGCTGAGGGTAAACATAAAAAGATACATGAGGGAGAGGAAGAATGTAAGAAAAATGGAGAACAGTCATCATGGGGACAGGCTCTGAAGTTGTGGAATTTTATACAATAGGAAGATGTGTTGCGCTTCATTGGAACATTGCAGCTAGCCTAGGACAGATATGTTAACCTGAGAGAAAGGTGGATTATTGAAATGGTCAGGTTTATTCCTACAGACAGAGAGGTGGTGTTTCACAAAGTCAGCCCCCAGTCTGTTATATGAGCTAGCTGTAATGTTGCTCACCATCATACAACGTCCTTGCTTTATACTGGCATCTTCTCTATTGGGACAGAACAAAATGGACAACTGAGAAGAGGCTGTCGTGTTGAAGTTGGTAAGGTTATTGCTGGTACAATTACTTGACATGATAGTTATTATTATTGGAGGGAGTCTTGGAGGGAGATCTTGATGTGTCTTTGTCTCCTTCAAGATCCTCTGCTATTCCGCCTTTCCTCACTCATGCCTTTTTTCCTTTTTCCAGACATTCACAGGACACAGGAGTCACTGGCCAGATCAGGATTTATGGAAACTGCAGAAGCTGAGCTGGTTCTCCTTAGAGCAACATACAGATTGGACACTGATGTTTGAACACATGAGGGATTTCGGTGATTGGTCAGTAGGAGATTGGTCAGTGGGGGATTGGTCAGTGGGAGTGTGGCCAGTGAGGGTCAATGGGGGATTGGTCAGTGGGGGATTGGTCAGTGGGAGTGTGGCCAGTGAGGGTCAGTGGGGGACTGGTCAGTGGGAGTGTGGCCAGTGAGGGTCAGTGGGGGACTGGTCAGTGGGAGTGTGGCCAGTGAGGGTCAGTGGGAGTGTGGCCAGTGGGGGATTGGTCAGTGGGAGTGTGGCCAGTGAGGGTCAGTGGTCAATAGGAGCAAGAGCAGTAGAAGGTGTTGGTTTGCATATGCAGCCATCCTACTGCGTGGAATTAGGTCTTGCTCAAAGCAGAGAAAGGATCTGGGAGACAATCTACAGCAGGTCTGGAACATTGAGTGAAAATGTCAGCGTGATACCTCGGGGAAGTGATTGATATGTCAGTATTTCTCTTTTCTATCTTTATTGACTCTCTATTAGTCTTTAATATTTTATAATATCTTACCATGATTGATATTGTTTTTATACTATCTTTATATTGTTTTCATAGTGCTTCCCTTTAACTTTTTGCATAAAGGGTCTATAGGGTAAGAGTTTAGCTCTTTCACTCCAGCAGTTTCATTGAATATGACAGGGGCCAGTAGCCAGTGTACTGTAATATGGGAATGCTGAGATGCTTCTGGCAAGTTTGTAAGAAGTGTCTCTGGTTCAAACAGTCTGAGCGCTGAGGGCTATATGGATAGACACCTTCACGGGCAGGCAGTATACAGGTGAAGGAGCTGCAGGCAGAGAGGGGTTGGATAACCACCAGACAGAGGAAAGGGGTGAGATAGGCTGACTGAGCAGCCCCAGAGAGCACTCCATGTCAATAACCACGTCTCGCTGTGCAGGAAAGCGGTGACTGTGAGGACTCCACTGGGGAGCACAGCTCTGTGGGTGGACCAACTGCACACAGCAGGAAGTGAAAGACTCTGAGGGAAGTGGTGGTAGATATCTTGATAGGGAGGGATGCAGATAGGTGTTACTGTGGACATGGATGTAACTCTAGGATGGTGTGGTGTCTACATGGGACTAGTGTCTATTTGATCATAACATACAGGAGCAGAATTAGGCCATTTGGCCCATCAAGTCTTTTCCACCATTCAACCATGGCTGATATATTTCTCAACTCCATTCTTCTGCCATCTCCCCGTAGCCCTTGAGCCCCTTACTAATCAAGAACCCCTCTATCTCTGTCTTAAATACATTCAATGTCTGGGACTCCAAAGCCCCTTGGCTGAAGAAATTCCTCTTCATTTAAGTTCTAAAGGTTTGTCCTTTCACCCTGAGGCTGTGCCCTCATGTCTTAGTCTCCCTTATTGGTGGATGTATCTGTCCACTCTGTCCAGGCCACTCAGTATTCTGTAAGTTTCAATAAGATCTTCCCTCATCCATCAAACTTCCATCCAGTACAGACCCAGAGTCCTCAACCACACTTCATGTGACAAGCCTTTCATCCTCAGGATCATTCTCGTAAACCTCCTCTGGACCCCCTCCAATGCCAGCACATAGTTCCTTAGATAGGGGGCCCAAAACTGCTCACAATGTTCCAAAGTAGAACAGGCAGGAGACTGGAAGAACACAGCAAGCCAGGCAGCAACAGGAGGTGGAGAATTCGACATTTCAGGTGTAACCCTTCCTCAGGACCAGAGCTGTATACAGCCTCAGCAATACATCCCTGCTCCTGTATTCTAGCCCTCTTGAAATGAATGCTAACATTGCATTTGCCTTCCTAACTGCCCCCCCAACTGAACCTGCAATGTTAACCTTAGACAAATCTTGAATTAGGACTCCCAAGTCTCTTTGTGCTTCAGATTTTTGAAGCTTTTCCCAGTTTAGAAAATAGTCTATGTCTCTAATCTTTCTACAAAGTGCCTAACCTCACATTGTATTCCAGCTGCCATTTCTTTGCCCACTCTCCCAGCCTGTCCAAGTCTATCTGCAGCCTCTCTCACTTCCTCAACACTACCTGTCCCTCCACCTATCTTTGTGTCATCTGTGAACCTCGCAGCAATGCCCTCAGTCCCTCTGTACAGATCGTTACTGTACAATGTGAATAGTTGTTGTCTCAACACTGACCCCTGCGGAACTCCGCAAGTCACCAGCTGCCATCCTGAAAAAAAAGATCCCTCTATCCCGACTCTCTGCTTTCTGCCAGTCAGCCAGTACCCTAGCCATGCCAGTACCTTGCCCATGGGCTCTTATCTTATTTAGCAGCCTCCTGGGTGGCACCTTGTCAAAGGCTTTCTGAAATCCAAATAGATCACATCCACTGGCTCTCCTTTGTCTAACTTGCTCCCTAGCTGCTGAAAGAATTCTAACAGGTTCAGGGTCAGGTCAGGGATGTAACTGAGTGAGTTTAGCATGTTAAGTTTCAAGGGAGTAAGACAAGGTTGGATGGCTGTCCTTTAATGCTTGGAGTATTACAAGCAAGAGATAGGACTTAATGGTGTAGATAGACATGTAGAATTGTGACACTGATGCCATCGCAGAGATGGACGGAGGGACAGGACTGGCAAATCAACATTCCAGAATACAGGATCTTCAGGCAGTACAGGGGAAGGTGTAAAAGAAGGAGGAGGTATCACATTATTAATCAAGGAGTCAGTTAGGAGTCAATAAGGAAAGATTCTGTCTTGGAAGGAGTGTCAAATGAGGCACTGAGAATAGAATTTAGGAATAAAAAGAGGCTTGGAGGGTATTATAGATATCCAAACAGTCAGCAGGCAATAGAGGAGCAGATATGTAGACAATTCACAGAGGTGTATAAAAACCTAATAAAAGGTAATTATATTAGGGATTGCAACTTCCCTAATATCAACGGGGATAGTTATAATTTTAAGGGCTTAGAATGTGCAGTGTCCTTGAAATGTATTCAGGAGAGCTTTGTATATAAACATGTAGAAGGTCCAACAAGAGTCAGTGGGGTGCTGGACCTAATTCTGGGGAAGTACGCTGGATAAGTGTTCAAGGCGACAGTCGCAGAGCATGCTGATGATAGCGACTATAACCCCGTGTGGTTTAAAATTGTTACGGAAAAGGAAAAAGATGGTCAGCAAATAAAAGATTTAGGAATGCGGGAAGGCAGATTTTATTAAAATAAGGAAGGAGTTGGCCAGTGTAGACTTGGATCAGCTACTTCAGGGTAAATCAATAGCAGCAGAATAGTTGGGACAGCAGGGGCCTCAAAATGGAATTGGATAATGTACAGACCGAACCTCTTCTCCTAATGGTGAAACATAAGAGCAACAATCCCAGAGAATCCTGGATGTCTCGGAATATTCCAGACTGGATAAGAAGGAAAAGAGAGACTTTTAGTTGGTGTACAGCAAGCAGGTCAACAGAGAGCTTAGTGGAGTTTAGAAAGTGCAGAGGGTGGGGGGAGACTTGAGCAATTAATTAAGAATGTAAGGAGGAGGCATGAAAGATACAGGTGAGTATGTCAAAGGGAAGTGGATAACGAGGAAGAGTAAGTCCTTGAGGGACTAAGGGGTCAATCTGTGTGTGGAGCTAGAGGACATTGGTGGGATATTAAACAAGTACTTCACATCTTCACTAGCAAGAAAGAGCGTGTAGGTCATCATTTTGGGAAAAGGGAATGTGAGGTTCTGGAGCAGATTGACATAGGGAGTATTGAAGGTTTAACAGTGAACAAATCCCCAACTCCAGGTGAGTTATATTCCAGGCATCCATCCCAGTGAACGCATGATGCCTATGAATGGTCAGGACTGGATAAGAAAGAATAAAGACATTTATAACGGGTAGAGCAGGAATCAGCTACACAGGTCCCAGTGAAGTATGTAAAGTGCAAATGTGAACATAAAATCCCATTAGGAGAGCAACGAGAGTCCATACACTGGTGGCTCAGGTTCAATGGAATCCTCAGGTATTCAGTAAGATTATCAAAGCGAAGAGAATAATGGGGGAAATAGTACCTCCCACGAGGGACCAGCGTGGCAATCTCTGTGTAAAACCAGAGGACACTGTTTGAATATGGAACAAACTCTGAACTGCAGAGTTTGCGGCACGGTGGCACAGTGGTTAGCACTGCTGCCTCACAGCGCCTGAGACCCGGGTTCAATTCCCGCCTCAGGCGACTGACTGTGTGGAGTTTGCACGTTCTCCCCGTGTCTGCGTGGGTTTCCTCCGGGTGCTCCGGTTTCCTCACACAGTCCAAAGATGTGCAGGTCAGGTGAATTGGCCACGCTAAATTGCCCGTAGTGTTAGGTAAGGGGTATGGGTGGGTTGCGCCTTGGCGGGTCGGTGTGGACTTGTTGGGCCGAAGGGCCTGTTTCCACACTGTAATGTAATCTAATCTATTCACTTTGGAGGAGGGAGATATTGGTACACCATTTTGGAATTGCAGGTTCTTGAGCAGATTGATAAAGGGATTGAGGACATTTTAGAGGATTATTATTGAACAAATACCCCTCTCTGGATTGAGTAGTATCCCAGGCTGCTGTGGGAGATGAGGGAGGAAACTACAGGGTCTCTGACCCAATGCTTAATTCCTCTCTGGTCACAGGGGAGGGGCCAGAGGACTGGAGGGCAGCTGATGTGGCTCCAAGTTTCAAGAAGGGTGGTAGAGATAAACAGGGAATTACAGAGCAGTGACTCTCATATCAGTTGGAGGGAAACTACTGGAGAAAACTCTGAAGGAGAGAATTAATCTCTGCTTGGAGAGGGAAGGTTTGATCAGGGATAGTCAGCATGGCTTTGTCAGAGGGAGGTCATACCTAACAAAGTTGCATGAAGTTTTCGAGGAACTGACCAAGTGTGTAGATAAGAGCAGGGCATTTAACGTAATTTATGTGGATTTCAGCAAGGCCTTTGACAAGATCCCACATGGGAGACTGATAAAGAAGCTAAAAGAACATGAGATCCTGGGAAAATTGGCAAGTTAGATCCAGAATTGGCCAAGTGACAGGAGGCAGAAGGTGGTGGTCACACGCTGTTTATGTGATTGCGGTACAGTATGCAGTGGTGTACCACAGGGATCAGTGCTGGGTCCTGCATTGTTTGTGATATATATGGATGACATAGATGAGAATGTGGGGGTGGGGTACGGTTGTGGATGGCCAGGTGGTTGACAGTGAGGAGGAAGGTTTTAGGTCCTTACGGGACAATATAGGCAGGTTGGTCCGATGGGCAGAGCAGTGCCAGATGGAATTTTTGTATTCACTGATGGGACATGGGCATCACTGGCTGTGCCAGCAATTATTGCCCAATCTGTGGGTAGGCACCACAAGATCCCTCTGTTCCTCTGAGCTTCTCGGTGTCTGACCAGTCACCAAATACTCCCTTGTTTTGTCACTGCTTCCAAAGTGGACTGCTTTACCCTCTTCAGGGTTAAATTCCCTCTCTAACAGCATTGTGGGTCTACCTACAGCAGTTCAAGAAGGCAGCTCAACCACCACCCGCCCCCCCACCTTTCAAGGAGCAAGTAGGGATGGGTGATAAATGCTGGGCCCAGCCAGTGATACCCACCTCCCATGAAAAGGGAGATCAATATTTTTGGTACTGCCAGACGTCTGTATTATCCTGAAGTCGACACCTTTCCTCTCTGGCTGTGATCTGTATTCTGTCCCCCACAGACAGACCCCATTAGCATTCAAAACTTTGACTGACTCACCTACCATCAGTGGACCCTCTGCTCAGTCAGAGACAGAGCTTCTGCTTATTCCACTATCCATAGTGCCTATGACTAGGAGACATAATGGGCTTAGACTGGCTTGGGAATTCTCCTAGCAGACATAATGGAAGCATCTGCAACTCTCACACCCTATTTCCCCTGACCTGAAAAGCTGTTCGAATTTTCACATCAATATACTCCCAGGGGTACACTATTCCGGTGGGAGACACAGGACCAATACTCCCTCACTGCTTTGTTTTCAAGGAGCACTCAATTAAGAACACGGTTTGAACACCAAGTTTTGTGCAACCTCCCCAATATATTCTGCACAGACCAGGCAATGCGTCGCACATTAGAATGAAGATCTGTGCATCATTTACATGCAATCAGATTACCGACATGGGGGATTTGCTCTCTAGTCAATTGGGCAACACTAGCTCACTTTGAAGCAGTTTACAGTGGGATGGAGGAGGATATGAAATTTAATTAGTATGACACAAAACAGTGCACATTGCCTGAGCATCAATGTTTTCATTCTGAATACGTTTGCCTGAGAATTGACAATCACCGTCATTCGTTGCTTGATTATAGTGTTAGCCAGGGCTTAGCGGATAGCACATTCTTCTCTGGTCAAAACTTGTAGGCTAGAATCATCAAACATTTAGAGTGCAGAGAAGGCCATTCAGCCCATCAAGTCTGTGCTAGGTCTTTGAAGGCAAGAGTAACTCCCCCCAACTCTTTTAGCCCTGAATATTTTTCTCTTCAGATAATTATCTCATTTCCATGTGAAATCCTCCATACATTCACAAACAACACATTTCCAGATCCTAACCATTTGCTCCAATAAACATTTTTCTCGTTTAGCCATTAGAGTAATATTGCTGTAAGAGCGATATCCATTCAAGAAGCGCAACATACCATGAGCCATATTATCACATGACCAGAAAACAAGTCACTCTGCACAGTAGCACCCTAGACAAAGAATGTTTAGATTAGATTAGATTTCTTACAGTGTGGAAACAGGCCCTTCGGCCCAACAAGTCCACACCACCCGCCGAAGCGCAACCCACCCATACCCCTACATTTACCCCTTATCTAACACTACGGGCAATTTAGCATGGCCAATTAACCTGACCTGCACATCTTTGGACAGTGGGAGGAAACCGGAGCACCTGGAGGAAACCCACGCAGACACGGGGAGAATGTGCAAACTCCACACAGTCAGTCACCTGAGTCGGGAATTGAACCCGGGTCTCTGGCGCTGTGAGGCAGCAGTGCTAACCACTGTGCCACCGTGCCGCCCAATGTGTCCAGGATTACACTGTAATGTCTGCCCTAAATAAATCCTCCAGAGATCTTTACATAGACGGAATCCACAATCCTCCTTTATGGTAGTTGTATTACACAGTAAGCCACTACAGCCCTGTTCAGTTCTTTTGCCAATTATTTTCAATCTTTATACTTTGGTTCTTGACCCTTCCACCAATGAGGACAGTTCCTCTGTATCTAACCGAAAGAATGTGATTGCATTGGAGAGACAGCAGCGGTGGTTTATATTGAATGGTTTTAGGAGTGCAGAACAACAGCAATGAGGAAAGATTAATGAAGCTGGGATTGTTTTCCCTAGAGAGAAGAAGGCTGAGAGGAGATCTGATAGAGGTTTTCAAAATTGGCAACGTGCTGGATAGAGTAGAAAGGAAGAAGCTGTTCCGCCTTTAAAAGGAACAAGAACATGGGGGCATGGAGTTAAAGTGATCTGCAAAAGAAGTAAGGGTGATCTGAGAACAGCAAGTGGTTAGGGTGTGGAATGCACAGCCTGGAAATGATGGGGAGGCAGGTTCAATTGGTATTCAATAGGGGCAATGGATGGTTACTCGGACAGAAATGGTGAGCAGGGATATGGGGAAAAGAGAGGAGATTAGTACGAGGGGATATAACCAAGAAGGCTTAATGGGCTAACTGGTCTCCTTCTACATAGGAAACGTTCGGAGATTCTGTCATGTCCTGTTGAGCCCATCTTGATATTGAATGACTGGATTGGATTTCCAAACAGCCTTCCCTTCTCCAGACAGAACAGGCCTGACCACTCTAATCCATGTACAGAACTGAAGTACCCCCACATTGAATCATTCTCTTCAATGTTTGGTGTCCATTCAATCTTAGCTAAAGAGCAGGACCATAACCCGGAGGTGGAGGAAATATTTTATTGAGTTTCTCCATAGGTCCCTGAATCTGCACAGAAACCTGAACACTGCAGAGTGGCTGCAAGTCCAGAGTTACCAAATTGCAGGGGAAGAATTGGATATTCCCAGATTCTGGCCAAGGGATGGTGATTGAGAAATAACCAAAGCATAACCAAAGTGATCACATGTTGGTGCTTTCTGTTCCTTCCAACATCAGCATGAGGAGGTCGGAGCAGCCAGGCTTTGGCAGAGTCCTGAGGACAATTAGGGTGTTCAGATCTTCAAAAGGTGTTGCTGGAAAAGCGCAGCAGGTCAGGCAGCATCCAAGGAGCAGGAGAATCAACGTTTCGGCATAAGCCTTTCTTCAGGACTGCCTGAAATATAAATTCTGCCTGAAATATAAAAATCACTCCCATCACGAACATCATACCCATCACTAACGCCACCCCCATCACTAACGTCACCACCATCACTAACATCACCACCATCACTAACATCACCCTCATCACTAACATCACCCTCATCACTAACGTCACCCCCATCACTAACATCACTCCCATCACTAATATCACCCCCATCACTAACATCACCTTCAGCACGAACATTACCTTCAGCACGAACATCACCCGCATCACTAACATCACACCCATCACTAACATCACACCCATCACTAACATCACACCCATCACTAACATCACCTACATCACTAACATCACCTTCATCACTAACATCACTCCCATCGCTAACATCATTCCCAACAATAACATCTCCCCCATCACAAACATCACACCCCATCACAAACATCACCCCCATCACAAACATCACTCCCATCACTAACATCAACTTCATCACTAACATCACTCCCATCACTAACATCACTCCCATCACTAACATCACTCCCATCACAAACATCATTCCAATCACCAACATCACCTTCATCACTAACATCACGCCCATCATTAACATCATTCCCATCACTAACATCCCTCCCATCACAAACATCATTCCCAGTACTAAGATCAGCCCCATCACTAACATCACCCCCATTGCTAACATCACTCCTATCACCATAATCACCTCCATCGCTAACATCACTCCCATCATTAACATCACCCCATCACTAACATTACGCCCATCGCTAACATCACCCCTATCAAAAACATCACCGACATTACTAACATCACTCCCATCATGAACATCATTTCCATCACTAACATCACCCTCAACACAAACATCACCCAGAGCACTAACATCACCCTCATCACTAACATCACTCCTATCACTAACATCTTTCCCATCACTAACATCACCCTCATCACTAATGTCATTCCCATCACTAACATCACTCCCATCACTAACATCACCCACATCACTAACATCACCCACATCTCTAACTTCACCTCCATCACTAACATCACCTCCATCACTAACATCACCCTCATCACTAATGTCATTCCCATCACTAACATCACTCCCATCACTAACATCACCCACATCACTAACATCACCCACATCTCTAACTTCACCTCCATCACTAACTTCACCTCCATCACTAACATCACCTCCATCACTAACATCACTCCCATCACTAACATCACCCACATCACTAACATCACCCACATCACTAACATCACCCACATCACTAACATCATTCCCATCACTAAAATCACTCCCATTGCTAACATCATTCTCATTAATAACATCACTCCCATCACTATAATCACCCCCATCACTATAATCACCCCCATCACTAACATCACCCCCACCACTAACATCACCCCCACCACCATCACCCCTATCATTAACATCGGCCCCATCACAAACAGCACCCTCAGCACTAACATCACTCCCAACACTAACAACACTCCCATCAGTAACATCACCCCATTACAAACATCACCCACATTACCCTCATCACTAACGTCACCGTCATCACTAACATCACTACCATCACTACCATCACTACCATTACCCTCATCACTAACATCAACCTCATCACTAACATCACCTCCATCACTAACATCACCTCCATCACTAACATCACCCCTTCACTAACATCATTCCCATCACTAAAATCACTCCCATCACTAAAATCACTCCCATCACTAACATCGCCCACATCACTAACATCATTCCCATCACTAACATCGCCCACATCACTAACATCATTCCCATCACTAACATCACCCCCATCACTAACGTCACCTTCATCACTAACATCACTCCCATCACTAACATCACGCTCATCACTACCATCACCCTCATCACTACCATCACCCGCATCATCCCCATCACTAACAATACCCTCATGACTAACATCACCCTCATTACCAACATTTCCCCATAACCAACATTTCCCCCATCACCAACATCACTCACATCACTATCACCCTCATCACTAATATCACTCCTATTATAACACCACCCTTATCACGAACATCGCACCCATTGCTAACATCAACCCCATCACTAACATCGCTCCCATCACAAACATCTGTCCCATCACAAACATCACCCAGAGCACTAACATCACCCTCATCACTAACGTCATCCCCTTCACGAACATCACTCCAGGCACTAACATCATTCCCATCACTAACATCACCCCCTTCACTAACAACACTCCAGGCACTAACATCACCCCCTTCACTAACAACACTCCAGGCACTAACATCACTCCAGGCACTAACATCATTCCCAGAACTAACATCACTCCCATCACTAACATCACCCCCATCACTAACATCACCCCCATCACAAACATCACCCCCATCACAAACATCACCCCCATCACTAACAACAACCCCATAACTAACATCACCTTCATCACTAACATCACATCCATCAGTAACAAAACCTTCATCACTAACATCACCCACATCACTAACATCACCCGCTTCATGAACATCATTCCCATCAGTAACATCACCCACATCATTAACTTCATTCCCATCACTAACATCACCCTCATCACTAACATCACCCCTACCACTAACATCACCCACATCACTAACATCACCTTCATCACTAACATCATTCCCATCACTAACATCATTCCCATCACTAACATCATTCCCATCACTCACATCACCCCCATCACTCACATCACCTCCATCACTCACATCACCCCCATCACTCACATCACCCCCATCACTAACATCACCCTCAGCACTAACATCAGTCCCATCACTAACATCATTCCCATCACTAACATCATTCCCATCACTAACATCACCCCCATCACTAACATCACCACCATCACTAACATCACCACCATCACTAACATCACCTTCAGCACGAACATCAATCCCATCACGAACATCATTCACATCACTAACATCATTCACATCACTAACATCATTCACATCACTAACATCACCCTCATCACTAACATCACCCTCATCACTAACATCACACCCACCAATAACATCACACCCATCACTGAAATCTCTTCCATCACTAACATCACCCCCATCACTAACATCACCCACATCACTAACATCACCCACATCACTAACATCACTAACATCACTAACATCATTCCCATCACAAACATCACCCTCATCATTAACATCACTCCTCACTGACATCACTCCCATCACTAACATCACCCCCATCACTAACATCATTCCCATCACTAACATCATTCCCATCACTAACATCATTCCCATCACTAACATCATCCACATCATTAAGATCATCCACATCATTAAGATCATTCCCATCACTAACATCACTCACATCACTAACATCACTCCATCACAAACATCACTCCCATGACTAACATCATTCCCATCACTAACATCATTCCCATCACTAACATCATTCCCATCACTAACATCATTCTCTTCACTAACATCATTCCCATCACTAACATCATTCTCATCACTAACATCATTCTCATCACTAACATCATTCCCATCACTAACATTATTCCCATCACTGACATCATTCCCATCATTAACATCAACCCCATCACTGAAATCACCACCATCACTAACATCACCCCCATCACCATCATCACACACATCACAAACATCATTCCCATCACTAACATCACCCCCATCACTAACATCACCCACATCACTAACATCACCCACATCACTAACATCACCCTCATCACTAACATCAGTCCCATCACTAACATCAGTCCCATCACTAACATCAGTCCCATCACTAACATCATTCCCATTACTAACATCACCCCCATCACTAACATCACTCACATCACTAACATCATTCCCATCACTAACATCATTCCCATCACTAACATCATTCCCATCACTAACATCACCCCCATCACTAACATCATTCTCATCACTAACATCATTCTCATCACTAACATCAGTCCCATCACAAACATCACCCACATCACTAACATCACCCTCATCACTAACATCAGTCCCATCACTAACATCAGTCCCATCACTAACATCATTCTCATCATTAACATCATTCTCATCACTAACATCAGTCCCATCACAAACATCACCCCCATCACTAACATCACCCACATCACTAACATCACCCTCATCACTAACATCAGTCCCATCACTAACATCAGTCCCATCACTAACATCAGTCCCATCACTAACATAATTCCCATCGCTAACATAATTCCCATCGCTAACATCATTCCCATCGCTAACATCATTCCCATTACTAACATCACCCCCATCACTAACATCACACACATCACTAACATCACCCCCATCACTAACATCATTCCCATCACGAACATCACCCACATCTCTAACATCACACACATCACTAACATCACCCCCATCACTAACATCATTCCCATCACGAACATCACCCACATCTCTAACATCACCCTCATGACTAACATCACCCTCATCACTAAACTCACTCCCATCACTAACATCATTCCCATCACTAACATCATTCCCATCACTAACATCACCCCCGTCACTACCATCATTCCCATCACTAACATCACTCCCATCACTAACATCACTCCCATCACAAACATCACTCCCATCACAAACATCAGTCCCATCACGAACATTATTCCCATCACTAACATCACTCTCATCACTAACATCACCCTCATCACTAACATCACCCTCATCACTAACATCAGTCTCATCACTAACATCATTCCATCACTATCACACCCATCACTTACATCATTCCCATTAATAACATCACTCCCATCACAAACATCGCCCTCAGCACTAACATCACTCCCATCACTAACATCACCCCTACCACTAACATCACCCCTACCACTAACATCACTCCCATCACTCCCATCACTAACATCACTCCCATCACTAACTTCACCCGCATCACTACGTCACTCCCATCACGATCATAATTCCCATCATTAACATCATTCCCATCATTAACATCATTCCCATCACTGACATCATTCCCATCACTGACATCATTCCCATCACTGACATCACCCCCATCACTAATATCACCCCCATCACTAATATCACCCCCATCGCTAACATCACTCCTATCACCATAATCACCTCCATCGCTAACATCACTCCCATCACTAACATCATTCCCATCACTAACATCACCCCTATCACTAACATCACGCCCATCGCTAACATCACCCCTATCAACAACTTCACCCGCATTACTAACATCAGTCCCATCACGAACATCATTCCCGTCACTAACATCAACCCCATCACTAACATCACCCAGAGCACTAACATCACCCTCATCGCTAATGTCACCCTGATCGCTAACATCACTCCCATCACGAACATCTTTCCCATCACTAACATCACCCCCATCACTAACATCATTCCCATCACTAACATCATTCCCATCACTAACATCATTCCCATCACTAACATCATCCACATCATTAAGATCATCCACATCATTAAGATCATTCCCATCACTAACATCACTCACATCACTAACATCACTCCATCACAAACATCACTCCCATGACTAACATCATTCCCATGACTAACATCATTCCCATCACTAACATCATTCTCTTCACTAACATCATTCCCATCACTAACATCATTCTCATCACTAACATCATTCTCATCACTAACATCATTCTCATCGTTAACATCATTCCCATCACTAACATCACTCCCATCACTAACATCATTCCCATCATTAACATCAACCCCATCACTGAAATCACCACCATCACTAACATCACCCCCATCACCATCATCACCCACATCACAAACATCATTCCCATCACTAACATCACCCCCATCACTAACATCACCCACATCACTAACATCACCCACATCACTAACATCACCCACATCACTAACATCACCCTCATCACTAACATCAGTCCCATCACTAACATCATTCCCATCGCTAACATCATTCCCATCACTAACATCACCCCCATCACTAACATCACTCACATCACTAACATCATTCCCATCACTAACATCATTCCCATTACTAACATCACACACATCACTAACATCACCCCCATCACTAACATCATTCTCATCACTAACATCATTCTCATCGTTAACATCATTCCCATCACTAACATCACTCCCATCACTAACATCATTCCCATCATTAACATCAACCCCATCACTGAAATCACCACCATCACTAACATCACCCCCATCACCATCATCACCCACATCACAAACATCATTCCCATCACTAACATCACCCCCATCACTAACATCACCCACATCACTAACATCACCCACATCACTAACATCACCCTCATCACTAACATCAGTCCCATCACTAACATCAGTCCCATCACTAACATCATTCCCATCGCTAACATCATTCCCATCACTAACATCACCCCCATCACTAACATCACTCACATCACTAACATCATTCCCATCACTAACATCATTCCCATTACTAACATCACACACATCACTAACATCACCCCCATCACTAACATCATTCTCATCACTAACATCATTCTCATCACTAACATCAGTCCCATCACAAACATCACCCACATCACTAACATCACCCTCATCACTAACATCATTCCCATCACTAACATCAGTCCCATCACTAACATTAGTCCCATCACTAACATCAGTCCCATCACTAACATCAGTCCCATCACTAACATCATTCCCATTACTAACATCACACACATCACTAACATCACACACATCACTAACATCACACCCATCACTAACATCACACACATCACTAACATCACCCCCATCACTAACATCACCCCCATCACTAACATCATTCCCATCACGAACATCACCCACATCTCTAACATCACCCTCATGACTAACATCACCCTCATCACTAACATCATTCCCATCACTAACATCATTCCCATCACGAACATCACTCCCATCACTAACATCACCCCCTTCACTACCATCACTCCCATCACTAACATCACTCCCATCACTAACATCACTCCCATCACTAACATCACTCCCATCACTAACATCACTCCCATCACTAACATCAGTCCCATCACGAATATTATTCCCATCACGAACATTATTCCCATCACTAACATCACTCTCATCACTAACATCACCCTCATCACTAACATCACCCTCATCACTAACATCATTCCATCACTATCACACCCATCACTTACATCATTCCCATTAATAACATCACTCCCATCACAAACATCGCCCTCAGCACTAACATCACTCCCATCACTAACATCACCCCTATCACTAACATCACCCCTACCACTAACATCACCCCTACCACTAACATCACTCCCATCACTAACATCACTCCCATCACTAACATCATTCCCATCACTGACATCATTCCCATCACTGACATCATTCCCATCACTGACATCACCCCCATCACTAATATCACCCCCATCGCGAACATCACTCCTATCACCATAATCACCTCCATCGCTAACATCACTCCCATCACTAACATCATTCCCATCACTAACATCACCCCTATCACTAACATCACGCCCATCGCTAACATCACCCCTATCAACAACTTCACCCGCATTACTAACATCAGTCCCATCACGAACATCATTCCCATCACTAACATCAACCCCATCACAAACATCACCCAGAGCACTAACATCACCCTCATCGCTAACGTCACCCTGATCGCTAACATCACTCCCATCACGAACATCTTTCCCATCATTAACATCACCTTCATCACTAATATCACCCCCTTCACTAACGTCACCCCCGTCACTAACGTCATTCTCATCACTAACATCACTCCCATCACTAACATCACCTTCATCATTAATATCACCCCCTTCACTAACGTCACCCCCATCAATAACATCACCCCCATCGCTAACATCATCCCCATCGCTAACATCATTCCCATCACTAACATCACCCCTATCACTAACATCACGCCCATCACTAACATCACCCCTATCAACAACTTCACCCCCATCACTAACATCACACCCATCACGAACATCATTCCCATCACTAACATCAACCCCATCACTAACATCACCCAGAGCACTAACATCGTCCTCATCACTAACGTCACCCTGATCACTAACATCACTCCCATCACGAACATCTTTCCCATCACTAACATCACCTTCATCACTAATATCACCCCTTCACTAACGTCACCCCCCTCACTAACGTCATTCTCATCACTAACATCAATCCCATCACTAACATCACCTTCATCACTAACGTCACCCCCTTCACTAACGTCATTCTCATCACTAACATCAGTCCCATCACTAACATCACCCCCATCACTAACATCATTCCCATCACTAACATCATTCCCATCACTAACATCATTCCCATCACTAACATCACCCCCATCACTAACATCACTCACATCACTAACATCATTCCCATCACTAACATCATTCCCATTACTAACATCATTCCCATCACTAACATCACCTTCATCACTAATATCACCCCTTCACTAACGTCACCCCCCTCACTAACATCATTCTCATCACTAACATCAGTCCCATCACTAACATCACCCCCATCACTAACATCATTCCCATCACTAACATCATTCCCATCACTAACATCATTCCCATTACTAACATCACCCCATCACTAACATCACTCACATCACTAACATCATTCCCATCACTAACATCATTCCCATCACTAACATCATTCCCATTACTAACATCACCCCCATCACTAACATCACTCACATCACTAACATCATTCCCATCACTAACACCATTCCCATTACTAACATCATTCCCATCACTAACATCACCTTCATCACTAATATCACCCCTTCACTAACGTCACCCCCCTCACTAACATCATTCTCATCACTAACATCACCGTCATCACTAATATCACCCCTTCCCTAACGTCACCCCCCTCACTAACGTCATTCTCATCACTAACATCACTCCCATCACTAACATCACCTTCATCACTAACGTCACTCTCATCACTAACATCAGTCCCATCACTAACATCATTCCCATCACTAACATCATTCCCATTACTAACATCACCCCCATCACTAACATCACTCACATCATTCCCATCACTAACATCATTCCCATCACTAACATCACTCCCATCACTAACATCACTCCCATCACTAACATCACTCCCATCACTAACATCACTCCCATCGCTAACATCATTCCCAACAATAACATCTCCCCCATCACAAACATCACCCCCATCACAAACATCACCCCCATCACTAACATCAACTTCATCACTAACATCACTAACTTCACTCCCAGCACTAACATCACTCCCACCACTAACATCATTCCAATCACCAACATCACCTTCATCACTAACATCACGCCCATCATTAACATCATTCCCATCACTAACATCCCTCCCATCACAAACATCATTCCCAGTACTAAGATCAGCCCCATCACTAACATCACCCCCATTGCTAACATCACCCCTATCACCATAATCACCTCCATCGCTAACATCACTCCCATCATTAACATCACCCCATCACTAACATTACGCCCATCGCTAACATCACCTCTATCAAAAACATCACCGACATTACTAACATCACTCCCATCATGAACATCATTTCCATCACTAACATCACCCTCAACACAAACATCACCCAGAGCACTAACATCACCCTCATCACTAACATCACTCCTATCACTAACATCTTTCCCATCACTAACATCACCCTCATCACTAACATCATTCCCATCATTAACATCACTCCCATCACTAACATCACCCACATCACTAACATCACCCACATCACTAACATCACCCACATCTCTAACTTCACCTCCATCACTAACATCACCTCCATCACTAACATCACTCCCATCACTAACATCACTCCCATCACTAACATCACCCACATCACTAACATCATTCCCATCACTAAAATCACTCCCATTGCTAACATCATTCTCATTAATAACATCACCTTCATCACTAACATCACCCCCATCACTATAATCACCCCCATCACTATAATCACCCCCATCACTATAATCACCCCCATCACGAACATCACCCCCACCACTAACATCACCCCTACCACCATCACCCCTATCATTAACATCAGCCCCATCACAATCATCACCCTCAGCACTAACATCACTCCCAACACTAACAACACTCCCATCAGTAACATCACCCCATTACAAACATCACCCACATTACCCTCATCACTAACGTCACCGTCATCACTAACATCACCTCCATCACTAACATCACCTCCATCACTAACATCACCCCTTCACTAACATCATTCCCATCACTAAAATCACTCCCATCACTAAAATCACTCCCATCACTAAAATCACTCCCATCACTAACATCGCCCACATCACTAACATCATTCCCATCACTAACATCGCCCACATCACTAACATCATTCCCATCACTAACATCGCCCACATCACTAACATCATTCCCATCACTAACATCACTCCCATCACTAACATCACCCACATCACTAACATCACCCACATCACTAACATCACCCACATCTCTAACTTCACCTCCATCACTAACATCACCTCCATCACTAACATCACTCCCATCACTAACATCACTCCCATCACTAACATCACCCACATCACTAACATCATTCCCATCACTAAAATCACTCCCATTGCTAACATCATTCTCATTAATAACATCACCTTCATCACTAACATCACCCCCATCACTATAATCACCCCCATCACTATAATCACCCCCATCACTATAATCACCCCCATCACTATAATCACCCCCATCACGAACATCACCCCCACCACTAACATCACCCCTACCACCATCACCCCTATCATTAACATCAGCCCCATCACAATCATCACCCTCAGCACTAACATCACTCCCAACACTAACAACACTCCCATCAGTAACATCACCCCATTACAAACATCACCCACATTACCCTCATCACTAACGTCACCGTCATCACTAACATCACCTCCATCACTAACATCACCTCCATCACTAACATCACCCCTTCACTAACATCATTCCCATCACTAAAATCACTCCCATCACTAAAATCACTCCCATCACTAAAATCACTCCCATCACTAACATCGCCCACATCACTAACATCATTCCCATCACTAACATCGCCCACATCACTAACATCATTCCCATCACTAACATCACCCCCATCACCAACATCATTCCCATCACCAACATCACCCTCACCACTAACATCACCCACATCACTGATGTCACCCTCATCACTAACGTCACCTTCATCACTAACATCACTACCATCACTAACATCACGCTCATCACTACCATCACCCTCATCACTACCATCACCCGCATCATCCCCATCACTAACAATACCCTCATGACTAACATCACCCTCATTACCAACATTTCCCCATCACCAACATTTCCCCCATCACCAACATCACTCACATCACTGTCACCCTCATCACTAATATCACTCCTATTATAACACCACCCTTATCACGAACATCGCACCCATTGCTAACATCAACCCCATCACTAACATCGCTCCCATCACAAACATCTGTCCCATCACAAACATCACCCAGAGCACTAACATCACCCTCATCACTAACGTCATCCCCTTCACGAACATCACTCCAGGCACTAACATCATTCCCAGCACTAACATCACTACCATCACTAACATCATTCCCATCACTAACATCACCCCCTTCACTAACAACACTCCAGGCACTAACATCACTCCAGGCACTAACATCACTCCAGGCACTAACATCATTCCCAGAACTAACATCACCCCCATCACAAACATCACCCCCATCACAAACATCACCCCCATCACAAACATCACCCCCATCACTAACAACAACCCCATGACTAACATCACCTTCATCACTAACATCACATCCATCAGTAACAAAACCTTCATCACTAACATCACCCACATCACTAACATCACCCGCTTCATGAACATCATTCCCATCAGTAACATCACCCACATCATTAACTTCATTCCCATCACTAACATCACCCTCATCACGAACATCACCCCTACCACTAACATCACCCACATCACTAACATCACCTTCATCACTAACATCATTCCCATCACTAACATCATTCCCATCACTAACATCATTCCCATCACTCACATCACCCAGAGCACTAACATCACCCTCATCACTAACGTCATCCCCTTCACGAACATCACTCCAGGCACTAACATCATTCCCAGCACTAACATCACTACCATCACTAACATCACCCCCATCACTAACATCACCCCCATCACTAACATCACCCCCATCACAAACATCACCCCCATCACAAACATCACCCTATTCACAAACATCACCCCCATCACTAACAACAACCCCATGACTAACATCACCTTCATCACTAACATCACATCCATCAGTAACAAAACCTTCATCACTAACATCACCCACATCACTAACATCACCCGCTTCATGAACATCATTCCCATCAGTAACATCACCCACATCATTAACTTCATTCCCATCACTAACATCACCCTCATCACTAACATCACCCCTACCACTAACATCACCCACATCACTAACATCACCTTCATCACTAACATCATTCCCATCACTCACATCACCCCCATCACTAACATCACCCACATCACTAACATCACCTTCATCACTAACATCATTCCCATCACTCACATCACCCCCATCACTAACATCACCCACATCACTAACATCACCTTCATCACTAACATCATTCCCATCACTCACATCACCCCCATCACTAACATCACCCCCATCACTAACATCACCCGCATCACTAACATCACCCTCAGCACTAACATCAGTCCCATCACTAACATCATTCCCATCACTAACATCACCCCCATCACTAACATCACCCCCATCACTAACATCACCTTCAGCACGAACATCAATCCCATCACTAACATCATTCACATCACTAACATCATTCACATCACTAACATCACCCTCATCACTAACATCACCCTCATCACTAACATCACACCCACCAATAACATCACACCCATCACTGAAATCTCTTCCATCACTAACATCACCCCCATCGCTAACATCACCCACATCATTAACATCACCCACATCACTAACATCACTAACATCATTCCCATCACAAACATCACCCTCATCATTAACATCACTCCTCACTGACATCACTCCCATCACTAACATCACCCCCATCACTAACATCATTCCCATCACTAACATCATTCCCATCACTAACATCATTCCCATCACGAACATCATCCACATCATTAAGATCATCCACATCATTAAGATCATTCCCATCACTAACATCACTCACATCACTAACATCACTCCATCACAAACATCACTCCCATGACTAACATCATTCCCATCACTAACATCATTCCCATCACTAACATCATTCCCATCACTAACATCATTCTCTTCACTAACATCATTCCCATCACTAACATCATTCTCATCACTAACATCATTCTCATCACTAACATCATTCTCATCGTTAACATCATTCCCATCACTAACATCATTCCCATCACTAACATTATTCCCATCACTAACATTATTCCCATCACTGACATCATTCCCATCATTAACATCAACCCCATCACTGAAATCACCACCATCACTAACATCACCCCCATCACCATCATCACCCACATCACAAACATCATTCCCATCACTAACATCACCCCCATCACTAACATCACCCACATCACTAACATCACCCACATCACTAACATCACCCTCATCACTAACATCATTCCCATCGCTAACATCATTCCCATCGCTAACATCACCCCTATCACTAACATCCCTCACATCACTAACATCATTCCCATCACTAACATTATTCCCATCACTAACATCACCCCCATCACTAACATCATTCTCATCACTAACATCATTCTCATCACTCACATCATTCTCATCACTAACATCAGTCCCATCACAAACATCACCCACATCACTAACATCACCCTCATCACTAACATCAGTCCCATCACTAACATCAGTCCCATCACTAACATCATTCCCATCACGAACATCACCCTCATGACTAACATCACCCTCATCACTAAACTCACTCCCATCACTAACATCATTCCCATCACTAACATCATTCCCATCACGAACATCACTCCCATCACTAACATCACCCCCGTCACTACCATCATTCCCATCACTAACATCACTCCCATCACTAACATCACTCCCATCACAAACATCAGTCCCATCACGGACATTATTCCCATCACTAACATCACTCTCATCACTAACATCACCCTCATCACTAACATCACCCTCATCACTAACATCAGTCTCATCACTAACATCAGTCTCATCACTAACATCATTCCATCACTATCACACCCATCACTTACATCATTCCCATTAATAACATCACTCCCATCACAAACATCGCCCTCAGCACTAACATCACTCCCATCACTAACATCACCCCTATCACTAACATCACCCCTACCACTAACATCACCCCTACCACTAACATCACTCCCATCACTAACATCACTCCCATCACTAACTTCACCCGCATCACTACGTCACTCCCATCATGATCATCATTCCCATCACTAACATCATTCCCATCATTAACATCATTCCCATCACTGACATCATTCCCATCACTGACATCACCCCCATCACTAATATCACCCCCATCACTAATATCACCCGCATCGCTAACATCACTCCTATCACCATAATCACCTCCATCGCTAACATCACTCCCATCACTAACATCATTCCCATCACTAACATCACCCCTATCACTAGCATCACGCCCATCGCTAACATCACCCCTATCAACAACTTCACCCGCATTACTAACATCAGTCCCATCACGAACATCATTCCCATCACTAACATCAACCCCATCACAAACATCACTCAGAGCACTAACATCACCCTCATCGCTAATGTCACCCTGATCGCTAACATCACTCCCATCACGAACATCTTTCCCATCACTAACATTATTCCCATCAATAACATCATTCCCATCACTAACATCATCCACATCATTAAGATCATTCCCATCACTAACATCACTCACATCACTAACATCACTCCATCACAAACATCACTCCCATGACTAACATCATTCCCATCACT
The DNA here is from genome assembly GCF_037043375.1 of Chiloscyllium plagiosum. Lineage (NCBI taxonomy): Eukaryota > Metazoa > Chordata > Chondrichthyes > Orectolobiformes > Hemiscylliidae > Chiloscyllium > Chiloscyllium plagiosum. The sequence continues at coordinate 144,050,403 of NW_028270142.1, forward strand.
AACATCATTCCCATCACTAACATCATTCTCTTCACTAACATCATTCCCATCACTAACATCATTCCCATCACTAACATCATTCCCATCACTAACATCATTCTCATCACTAACATCATTCTCATCGTTAACATCATTCCCATCACTAACATCACTCCCATCACTAACATCATTCCCATCACTGACATCATTCCCATCATTAACATCAACCCCATCACTGAAATCACCACCATCACTAACATCACCCCCATCACCATCATCACCCACATCACAAACATCATTCCCATCACTAACATCACCCCCATCACTAACATCACCCACATCACTAACATCACCCTCATCACTAACATCACCCTCATCACTAACATCACCCTCATCACTAACATCAGTCCCATCACTAACATCAGTCCCATCACTAACATCATTCCCTTCGCTAACATCATTCCCATTACTAACATCACCCCCATCACTAATATCACTCACATCACTAACATCATTCCCATCACTAACATCATTCCCATTACTAACATCACACACATCACTAACATCACCCCCATCACTAACATCATTCTCATCACTAACATCATTCTCATCACTAACATCAGTCCCATCACAAACATCACCCACATCACTAACATCACCCTCATCACTAACATCATTCCCATCACTAACATCATTCTCATCACTAACATCATTCTCATCACTAACATCAGTCCCATCACAAACATCACCCCCATCACTAACATCACCCACATCACTAACATCACCCTCATCACTAACATCAGTCCCATCACTAACATCAGTCCCATCACTAACATCAGTCCCATCACTAACATAATTCCCATCGCTAACATCATTCCCATCGCTAACATCATTCCCATTACTAACATCACACACATCACTAACATCACACACATCACTAACATCACCCCCTTCACTACCATCATTCCCATCACTAACATCACTCCCATCACTAACATCACTCCCATCACAAACATCAGTCCCATCACGAACATTATTCCCATCACGAACATTATTCCCATCACTAACATCACTCTCATCACTAACATCACCCTCATCACTAACATCAGTCTCATCACTAACATCAGTCTCATCACTAACATCATTCCATCACTATCACACCCATCACTTACATCATTCCCATTAATAACATCACTCCCATCACAAACATCGCCCTCAGCACTAACATCACTCCCATCACTAACATCACCCCTATCACTAACATCACCCCTACCACTAACATCACCCCTACCACTAACATCACCCCTACCACTAACATCACTCCCATCACTAACATCACTCCCATCACTAACTTCACCCGCATCACTACGTCACTCCCATCACGATCATCATTCCCATCACTAACATCATTCCCATCATTAACATCATTCCCATCACTGACATCATTCCCATCACTGACATCACCCCCATCACTAATATCACCCCCATCGCTAACATCACTCCTATCACCATAATCACCTCCATCGCTAACATCACTCCCATCACTAACATCATTCCCATCACTAACATCACCCCTATCACTAACATCACGCCCATCGCTAACATCACCCCTATCAACAACTTCACCCGCATTACTAACATCAGTCCCATCACGAACATCATTCCCATCACTAACATCAACCCCATCACTCACATCACCCTCATCGCTAACGTCACCCTGATCGCTAACATCACTCCCATCACGAACATCTTTCCCATCATTAACATCACCTTCATCACTAATATCACCCCCTTCACTAACGTCACCCCCGTCACTAACGTCATTCTCATCACTAACATCACTCCCATCACTAACATCACCTTCATCATTAATATCACCCCCTTCACTAACGTCACCCCCATCAATAACATCACCCCCACCGCTAACATCATCCCCATCGCTAACATCATTCCCATCACTAACATCACCCCTATCACTAACATCACGCCCATCACTAACATCACCCCTATCAACAACTTCACCCCCATCACTAACATCACTCCCATCACGAACATCATTCCCATCACTAACATCAACCCCATCACTAACATCACCCAGAGCACTAACATCGTCCTCATCACTAACGTCACCCTGATCACTAACATCACTCCCATCACGAACATCTTTCCCATCACTAACATCACCTTCATCACTAATATCACCCCTTCACTAACGTCACCCCCCTCACTAACGTCATTCTCATCACTAACATCAATCCCATCACTAACATCACCTTCATCACTAACGTCACCCCCTTCACTAATGTCATTCTCATCACTAACATCAGTCCCATCACTAACATCACCCCCATCACTAACATCATTCCCATCACTAACATCATTCCCATTACTAACATCACCCCCATCACTAACATCACTCACATCACTAACATCATTCCCATCACTAACATCATTCCCATTACTAACATCATTCCCATCACTAACATCACCTTCATCACGAATATCACCCCTTCACTAACGTCACCCCCCTCACTAACATCATTCTCATCACTAACATCACCTTCATCACTAACGTCACCCCCTTCACTAACATCATTCTCATCACTAACATCAGTCCCATCACTAACATCACCCCCATCACTAACATCATTCCCATCACTAACATCATTCCCATCACTAACATCATTCCCATTACTAACATCACCCCCATCACTAACATCACTCACATCACTAACATCATTCCCATCACTATCATCATTCCCATCACTAACATCATTCCCATCGCTAACATCATTCCCATTACTAACATCACCCCCATCAGTAACATCACACACATCACTAACATCACCCCCATCACTAACATCATTCCATTCACTAGCATCATTCCCATCACTAACATCACCCACATCTCTAACATCACCATCATGACTAATATCACCCTCATCACTAAAGTCACTCCCAATACTAACATCACCCTCATGACTAACATCACCCTCATCACTAAAGTCACTCCCATCACTAACATCATTCCCATCACTTACATCATTCCCATCACTAACATCACCCCCTTCACTAACATCATTCCCATCACGAACATCATTCCCATCACTAACATCACTCCCATTACTAACATCACCCCCTTCACTACCATCATTCCCATCACGAACATCACCCTCATCACTAACATCACTCCCATCACTAACATCATTCCATCACTATCACACCCATCACTAACATCATTCCCATTAATAACATCACTCCCATCACAAACATCACCCTCAGCACTAACATCACTCCCATCATTAACATCACCCCTATCACTTACATCACCCCTCTACTAACATCACCCCTACCACTAACATCATCCCTACCACTAACATCACTCCCATCACTAACATCACTCCCATCACTAACATCACTCCCATCACTAACATCACTCCCATCACTAACATCACCCGCATCACTAAATTCACCCTGATCACGAACATCACTCCCATCACGAACATCTTTCCCATCACTAACATCTCCTTCATCACTAATATCACCCCTTCACTAACGTCACCCCCCCTCACTAACGTCATTCTCATCACTAACATCACCTTCATCACTAATATCACCCCTTCACTAACGTCACCCCCGCCTCACTAACGTCATTCTCATCACTAACATCACTCCCATCACTAACATCACCTTCATCACTAACGTCACCCCCTTCACTAACGTCATTCTCATCACTAACATCACCCCCATCACTAACATCACCTTCATCACTAATATCACCCTCTTCACTAACATCACCCCCATCACTAACATCACTCTCATCGCTAACATCACCCCCATCGCTAACATCACCCCCATCACAAACATCATTCCCATCACTAACATCATTCCCATCACTAACATCATTCCTATCACTAACATCACCCACATCACTAACATCACCCTCTTCACTAACGGCACCCCTATCACTAACATCACTCCCATCACTAACATCACTCCCATCGCTAACATCATTCCCATTAATAACATCACACCCATCACAAACATCACCCTCAGCACTAACATCACTCCCATCACTAACATCACTCCCATCACTAACATCACTCCCATCACTAACATCACCCTCATCACTAACATCACTCCCATCACTAACATCATTCCATCACTATCACACCCATCACTAACATCATTCCCATTAATAACATCACTCCCATCACAAACATCACCCTCAGCACTAACATCACTCCCATCATTAACATCACCCCCATCACTTACATCACCCCTCTACTAACATCACCCCTACCACTAACATCATCCCTACCACTAACATCACTCCCATCACTAACATCACTCCCATCACTAACATCTTTCCCATCACTAACATCTCCTTCATCACTAATATCACCCCTTCACTAACATCACCCCCCCTCACTAACGTCATTCTCATCACTAACATCACCTTCATCACTAATATCACCCCTTCACTAACGTCACCCCCCCCTCACTAACGTCATTCTCATCACTAACATGACCCCCATCACTAACATCACCTTCATCACTAATATCACCCTCTTCACTAACATCACCCCCATCACAAACATCACTCCCATCGCTAACATCACCCCCATCGCTAACATCACCCCCATCGCTAACATCACCCCCATCGCTAACATCACCCCCATCACAAACATCATTCCCATCACTAACATCACCTTCATCACTAACATCACCCTCTTCACTAACATCACCCCCATCGCTAACATCACTCCCATCGCTAACATCACTCCCATCGCTAACATCACTCCCATCGCTAACAGCACCCCCATCGCTAACATCACCCCCATCGCAAACATCACCCCCATCACAAACATCATTCCCATCACTAACATCATTCCCATCACTAACATCATTCCCATCACTAACATCACCCACATCACTAACATCACCCTCTTCACTAACGGCACCCCTATCACTAACATCACTCCCATCAATAACATCACTTTCATCGCTAACATCATTCCCATTAATAACATCACACCCATCACAAACATCACCCTCAGCACTAACATCACTCCCATCACTAACATCACCCCTATCACTTACATCACCACCATCACTAACATCACCCCTACCACTAACATCACCCCTTCCACTAACATCACTCCTATCACTACTATCACTAACATCACTCCCATCACTAACATCACCCACATCACTAACGTCACTCACATCACGAATATCATTCCCATCACTAACATCATTCCCATCACTAACATCATTCCCATCACTAACATCACCCCTATCACTAACAGCACGCCCATCGCTAACATCACCCCTATCAACAACTTCACCCCCATTACTAACATCAGTCCCATCACGAACATCAGTCCCATCACGAACATCAGTCCCATCACGAACATCACACCCATCACTAACATCACACCCATCACTAACATCACACCCATCACTAACATCACTCCCATCACTAACATCACTCCCATCACAAACATCACTCCCATCACTCCCATCACTAACATCACTAACATCACTAACATCACTAACATCACTAACATCACTAACATCACTAACATCACTAACATCACTAACATCACTAACATCACTCCAATCACTAACATCACTCCCATTAACAACATCACCCCCATCACTAACATCACCCCAATCATTAACATCACCCCCATCACTAATATCACACCCATCACTAATATCACACCCATCACTAATATCACACCCATCACTAACATCACACTCATCACTAACATCACACCCATCACTAATATCACACCCATCACTAACATCACACCCATCACTAACATCACACCCATCACTAACATCACTCACATCACTAACATCACCCTTATCACTAACATCACACCCATCACTAACATCACTCTCATCACTAACATCACCCTCATCACTAACATCACCCTCATCACTAACATCACACCCATCACTAACATCACTCACATCACTAACATCACCCTCATCACTAACATCACACCCATCACTAACATCACTCTCATCACTAACATCACCCTCATCACTAACATCACCCTCATCACTAACATCACACCCATCACTAACATCACTCCCATCACTAACATCACCCTCATCACTAACATCACCCTCATCACTAACATCACTCCCATCACTAACATCACTAACATCACTAACATCACTCCCATCACTAACATCACTAACATCACTAACATCACTCCCATCACTAACATCACTCCCATCACTAACATCACTAACATCACTCCAATCACTAACATCACTCCCATTAACAACATCACCCCCATCACTAACATCACCCCAATCATTAACATCACCCCCATCACTAATATCACACCCATCATTAATATCACACCCATCACTAACATCACACTCATCACTAACATCACACCCATCACTAACATCACACCCATCACTAACATCACTCCAATCACTAACATCACTCCAATCACTAACATCACACCCATCACTAACATCACTCCCATCACTAACATCACACCCATCACTAACATCACTCTCATCACTAACATCACCCTCATCACTAACATCACACCCATCACTAACATCACTCTCATCACTAACATCACCCTCATCACTAACATCACCCTCATCACTAACATCACACCCATCACTAACATCACACCCATCACTAACATCACTCTCATCACTAACATCACCCTCATCACTAACATCACCCTCATCACTAACATCACACCCATCACTAACATCACACCCATCACTAACATCACTCTCATCACTAACATCACCCTCATCACTAACATCACACCCATCACTAACATCACACCCATCACTAACATCACACCCATCACTAACATCACTCTCATCACTAACATCACCCTCATCACTAACATCACCCTCATCACTAACATCACTCCCATCTCTAACATCACTAACATCACTAACATCACTCCCATCACTAACATCACACCCATCATCAACATCACCTTCATCACTAACATCACCCTCATCACCAACTTCAACCTCATCACTAACATCACACTAATCACTAACATCACCCTCATCACTAACATCACCCTCATCACTAACATCACTCTCATCACTAACATCACCCTCATCACTAACATCACCCTCATCACTAACATCACTCCCACCACTAACATCACCCTCATCATTAACATCACCCCCATCACCAACAACCGCCTCATGACTGACATCACCCTCATCACTAACGTCACACCCATCAGTAACAACACCTTCATCACTAACATCACCCCATCACGAACAGTATCCCCATCACCAACATCGCTCACATCACGAACATCACGAACATCACGAACATCACGAACATTACTAATATCACCCTCCTCACTAACATCACACCCATCAGTAACATCAAACCCATCACTAACATCGCTACGATCACTAACATCACTCCCATCACGAAATCACACCCATCACTAACATCGCTCCCATTACTAACATTACCCTCATCACTAACATCACTCCCATCACTAACATCAATCTCATCACTAACATCAATCCAATTACTAACATCACCCCCATCACTAAGAACACCCTAATGACTAACATCTCCCTCATCACAAACATCACACCCATCAGTAACATCACCCCCATCACTAACATCACCTTCATCACTAACATCAACCTCGTCATCTACATAAACCCCCATCACTAACACCATCCTCACCATCAACGTCACCCTCGTCACTAACTTCACCCCCATTACTAACATCTCCCTCATCACTAACATAACCCTCATCACTAACATCGCTCCCATCACTGACATAACCCAAATCAACAACATCACCTCCATCACTAACACCACTCCCAACATGAACATCACCCCACTCACTAACATCACTCCCATCACAAACATCACTCCCATCACTAACATCACCACCATCAACAACCAAACACTCATTACTAACCCCAACCTCATCACTAACATCACCCACATCACTAACATCACTCCCATCACTAACATCACCCACATCACTAACATCACTCTCATCACTAACATCACCCCCATCACTAACATCACCCCCATCACTAACATCACTCCCATCACTAACATCACCCTCTTCACTAACATCACCCCCATCACGAGCCTCATCCTCATCACTAACATCACCCTCATCACTAACATCACCCGCATCACTAACATCATTCCCATCACTAACATCATTCCCAACACTAACATCACTTCCATCACTAAAATCACCCGAATCACTAACATCATTCCCATCACTAACATCACCCGCATCACTAACATCATTCCCATCACTAACATCATTCCCAACACTAACATCACTTCCATCACTAAAATCACCCGAATCACTAAGATCATTCCCATCACTAACATCACTCCCATCACTAACATCATTCCCATCACGAACATCACCTCCATCACAAACATCACCCTCATCACTAACATCATTCCCATCACTAACATCATTCCCATCACTAACATCACCTCCATCACTAACATCACCCGCATCACTAACATCATTCCCATCACTAACATCATTCCCATCACTAACATAACCCGCATCACTAACATCACCCGCATCACTAACATCACCCGCATCACTAACATCATTCCCATCACTAACATCATTCCCATCACTAACATCACCCCCATCACTAACATCACCCTCTTCACTAACATCACCCCCATCACGAGCATCATCCTCATCCCTAACATCACCTCCATCACAAACATCTCCCCTATCACTAACATCACCCCCATCACTAATATCACCCGCATCACTAACATCACCCGCATCACTAACATCACCCCCATCACTAATATCACCCGCATCACTAACATCACCCCCATCACTAATATCACCCGCATCACTATCATCACCCGCATCACTCACATCACCCGCATCACTAACATCACCCGCATCACTAACATCACCCCCATCACTAATATCACCCCCATCACTAACATCACCCCCATCACTAACATCACCCCCATCACGAACAGCACGAACATCACCGTCTTCACTAACATCACCCCCATCACGAGCCTCATCCTCATCACTAACATCACCCTCATCACTAACATCACCCGCATCACTAACATCACCCGCATCACTAACATCATTCCGATCACTAACATCATTCCCAACACTAACATCACTTCCATCACTAAAATCACCCGAATCACTAACATCATTCCCATCACTAACATCATTCCCATCACTAACATCATTCCCATCACGAACATCACCTCCATCACAAACATCATTCCCATCACTAACATCATTCCCATCACTAACATCATTCCCATCACTAACATCACCCGCATCACTAACATCATTCCCCTCACTAACATCATTCCCATCACTAACATCATTCCCATCACTAACATCACCCCCATCACTAACATCACCCTCTTCACTAACATCACCCTCTTCACTAACATCACCCCCATCACGAGCATCATCCTCATCCCTAACATCACCTCCATCACAAACATCTCCCCCATCACTAACATCACCCCCATCACTAACATCACCCGCATCACTAACATCACCCGCATCACTAACATCACCCGCATCACTCACATCACCCCCATCACTCACATCACCCCCATCACTAACATCATTCTCATCACTAACATCATTCCCATCACTAACATCATCCCCATCACTAACATCACCCCCATCACTAGCATCACCCCCATCACTAACATCATTCCCATCACTAACATCATTCCAATCACTAACATCACCTCCATCACAAACATCACCCCAATCACAACATCACTCCCATCACAAACATCATTCCCATCACAAACATCATCCCCATCACTAACATCACCCCCATCACTAACATCACCCCCATCACTAACATCACCCCCACCACTAACATCACCCCCACCACTAACATCACCCGCATCACTAACATCACCCGCATCACTAACATCATTCCCATCACTAACATCATTCCCATCACTAACATCACCTCCATCACTAAAATCACCCGAATCACTAACATCATTCCCATCACTAACATCATTCCCATCACTAACATCATTCCCATCACTAACATCACCTCCATCACAAACATCACCCTCATCACTAACATCATTCCCATCACTAACATCATTCCCATCACTAACATCATTCCCATCACTCTCATCACCCCCATCACTAACATCACCCTCTTCACTAACATCACCCCCATCACGAGCATCATCCTCATCACTAACATCACCTCCATCACAAACATATCCCCCATCACTAACGTCACCCCCATCACTAACATCATTCCCATCACTAACATCATTCCCATCACTAACATCAATCCCATCACTAACATCACCCTCATCACTAACATCGCCCTCATCACTAACATCACCCTCATCACTAACATCACTCCCATCACTAACATCACACCCATCACTAACATCACACCCATCACTAACATCACACCCATCACTAACATCACTCCCATCACTAACATCACACCCATCATCAACATCACTCCCATCATCAACATCACTCCCATCATCAACATCACTCCCATCATCAACATCACACCCATCATCAACATCACCCTCATCACTAACATCACCCTCATCACTAACATCACACCCATCACTAACATCACTCTCATCACTAACATCACACCCATCACTAACATCACCAATCATCACTAACATCACTCCCATCACTAACATCACTCTCATCACAATCATCACTCTCATCACAATCATCACTCTCATCACTAACATCACACCCATCACTAACATCACACCCATCACTAACATCACTCCCATCACTAACATCACTAACATCACTAACATCACACCCATCATCAACATCACCTTCATCACTAACATCACCCTCATCACCAACTTCAACCTCATCACTAACATCACACTAATCACTAACATCACCCTCATCACAAACATCACCCTCATCACTAACATCACTCTCATCACTAACATCACCCTCATCACTAACATCACCCTCATCACTAACATCACCCCCATCACTAACATCACCCCAATCATTAACATCACCCCAATCACTAACATTATTCTCATCACTAACATCACCCTCATCACTAACATCATTCCCATCACTAACATCATTCCTATCACTAACATCATTCCCATCACTAACATCATTCCCATCACTAACATCATTCCAATCACTAACATCACCTCCATCACAAACATCACCCCCATCATAACATCACTCCCATCACTAACATCATTCCCATCACTAACATCACCTCCATCACAAATATCATCCTCATCACTAACATCAATCCAATCACTAACATCACCTCCATCACAAATATCATCCTCATCACTAACATCATTCCCATCACTAACATCATTCCCATCACTAACATCATTCCCATCACTAACATCACCTCCATCACTAACATCACCTCCATCACTAACATCACCCGCATCACTAACATCACCCGCATCACTAACATAATTCCCATCACTAACATCATTCCCATCACTCACATCACCCCCATCACTAACATCACCCGCATCACTAACATCATTCCCATCACTAACGACACCCCCATCACTACCATCACCCCCATCACTAACATCACCCGCATCACTAACATCATTCCCATCACTAACATCAATCCCATCATCAACATCACACCCATCATCAACATCACCCTCATCACTTACATCACCCTCATCACTAACATCACCCTCATCACTAACATCACACCCATCACTAACATCACTCTCATCACTAACATCATTCCCATCACTAACATCACCAATCATCACTAACATCACTCCCATCACTAACACTCTCATCACAATCATCACAACATCACTCCCATCACTAACATCATTCCCATCACTAACATCACCCTCATCACTAACATCAATCCCATCACTAACATCACTCCCATCACTAACATCACTAACATCACTAACATCACTCCCATCACTAACATCACTCCCATCACTAACTTCACACCCATCATCAACATCACCTTCATCACTAACATCACCCGCATCACTAACATCATTCCCATCACTAACATCAATCCCATCACTAACATCACCCTCATCACTAACATCACACCCATCACTAACATCACTCCCATCACTAACATCACTAACATCACTCCCATCACTAACATCACTCCCATCACTAACTTCACACCCATCATCAACATCACCTTCATCACTAACATCACTCCCATCACTAACATCACCCTCATCACTAACATCACCCTCACTAACATCACACCCATCACTAACATCACCCTCATCACTATCATCACCCTCATCACTAACATCACCCTCATCACTAACATCACTCCCATCACTAACATCACACCCATCATCAACATCACCCTCATCACTTACATCACCCTCATCACTAACATCACCCTCATCACTAACATCACCCTCATCACTAACATCACACCCATCACTAACATCACTCTCATCACTAACATCACACCCATCACTAACATCACTCCCATCACTAACATCATTCCCATCACTAACATCACCAATCATCACTAACATCACTCCCATCACTAACACTCTCATCACAATCATCACTCTCATCACTAACATCACCCTCATCACTCCCATCACTAACATCACTAACATCACTAACATCACTCCCATCACTAACATCACACACATCATCAACATCACCCCAATCACTAACATCACCCCAATCACTAACATTATTCTCATCACTAACATCATTCTCATCACTAACATCATTCTCATCACTAACATCATTCCTATCACTAACATCATTCCCATCACTAACATCATTCCCATCACTAACATCATTCCAATCACTAACATCACCTCCATCACAAACATCACCCCCATCACAACATCACTCCCATCATTAACATCATTCCCATCACTAACATCACCACCATCACAAATATCATCCTCATCACTAACATCAATCCAATCACTAACATCGCCCCATCACAAACATCACCCCTATCACTAACATCACTCCCACCACTAACATCATTCCTATCACTAACATCATTCCCATCACTAACATCATTCCCATCACTAACATCATTCCCATCACTAACATCGCCCCATCACAAACATCACCCCTTTCACTAACATCACTCCTATCACTAACATCACCCCCATCACTAACATCACTCCCATCACTAACATCACTCCTATCACTAACATCACCCCCATCACTAACATCACTCCCATCACTAACATCATTCCTATCACTAACATCATTCCCATCACTAACATCATTCCAATCACTAACATCATTCCAATCACTAACATCACCCCATCACAAACATCACCCCTATCACAAACATCACTCCCACCACACACATCATTCCTATCACTAACATCATTCCCATCACTAACATCATTCCATTCACTAACATCATTCCAATCACTAACGTCACCTCCATCACAAACATCACCCCCATCACTAACAATACCCCCATCACAAACATCACCCCCATCACTAACATCTCCCCCATCACTAACATCACTCCCATCATTAACATCACCCCTATCACTTACATCACCCCTCTACTAACATCACCCCTACCACTAACATCATCCCTACCACTAACATCACTCCCATCACTAACATCACTCCCATCACTAACATCACTCCTATTACTAACATCACCCGCATCACTAAATTCACCCTGATCACGAACATCACTCCCATCACGAACATCTTTCCCATCACTAACATCTCCTTCATCACTAATATCACCCCTTCACTAACGTCACCCCCCTCACTAACGTCATTCTCATCACTAACATCACCTTCATCACTAATATCACCCCTTCACTAACGTCACCCCCGCCTCACTAACGTCATTCTCATCACTAACATCACTCCCATCACTAACATCACCTTCATCACTTACGTCACCCCCTTCACTAACGTCATTCTCATCACTAACATCACCCCCATCACTAACATCACCTTCATCACTAATATCACCCTCTTCACTAACATCACCCCCATCACTAACATCACTCTCATCGCTAACATCACCCCCATCGCTAACATCACCCCCATCACAAACATCATTCCCATCACAAACATCATTCCCATCACTAACATCATTCCTATCACTAACATCACCCACATCACTAACATCACCCTCTTCACTAACGGCACCCCTATCACTAACATCACTCCCATCACTAACATCACTCCCATCGCTAACATCATTCCCATTAATAACATCACACCCATCACAAACATCACCCTCAGCACTAACATCACTCCCATCACTAACATCACTCCCATCACTATCACACCCATCACTAACATCATTCCCATTAATAACATCACTCCCATCACAAACATCACCCTCAGCACTAACATCACTCCCATCATTAACATCACCCCCATCACTTACATCACCCCTCTACTAACATCACCCCTACCACTAACATCATCCCTACCACTAACATCACTCCCATCACTAACATCACTCCCATCACTAACATCACTCCTATCACTAACATCACCCGCATCACTAAATTCACCCTGATCACGAACATCACTCCCATCACGAACATCTTTCCCATCACTAACATCTTTCCCATCACTAACATCTCCTTCATCACTAATATCACCCCTTCACTAACATCACCCCCCCTCACTAACGTCATTCTCATCACTAACATCACCTTCATCACTAATATCACCCCTTCACTAACGTCACCCCCCCCTCACTAACGTCATTCTCATCACTAACATCACCCCCATCACTAACATCACCTTCATCACTAATATCACCCTCTTCACTAACATCACCCCCATCGCTAACATCACCCCCATCGCTAACATCACCCCCATCGCTAACATCACACCCATCACAAACATCATTCCCATCACTAACATCACCTTCATCACTAACATCACCCTCTTCACTAACATCACCCCCATCGCTAACATCACTCCCATCGCTAACATCACTCCCATCGCTAACATCACCCCCATCGCTAACATCACCCCCATCGCTAACATCACCCCCATCACAAACATCATTCCCATCACTAACATCATTCCCATCACTAACATCATTCCCATCACTAACATCACCCACATCACTAACGGCACCCCTATCACTAACATCACTCCCATCACTAACATCACTCCCATCGCTAACATCATTCCCATTAATAACATCACACCCATCACAAACATCACCCTCAGCACTAACATCACTCCCATCACTAACATCACCCCTATCACTTACATCACCACCATCACTAACATCACCCCTACCACTAACATCACCCCTTCCACTAACATCACTCCTATCACTAACATCACTCCTATCACTAACATCACTCCCATCACTAACATCACCCACATCACTAACGTCACTCACATCACGAATATCATTCCCATCACTAACATCACTCCCATCATTAACATCATTCCCATCATTAACATCATTCCCATCACTGACATCATTCCCATCACTGACATCATCCCCATCACTAATATCACCCCCATCGCTAACATCACTCCTATCACCATAATCACCTCCATCGCTAACATCACTCCCATCACTAACATCATTCCCATCACTAACATCACCCCTATCACTAACAGCACGCCCATCGCTAACATCACCCCTATCAACAACTTCACCCCCAATACTAACATCAGTCCCATCACGAACATCAGTCCCATCACGAACATCAGTCCCATCACTAACATCACACCCATCACTAACATCACACCCATCACTAACATCACACCCATCACTAACATCACAAACATCACACCCATCACTCCCATCACTCCCATCACTCCCATCACTAACATCACTAACATCACTAACATCACTAACATCACTAACATCACTAACATCACTAACATCACTAACATCACTCCCATCACAAACATCACTCCCATCACTAACATCACTCCCATCACTCCCATCACTAACATCACTAACATCACTAACATCACTCCCATCACTAACATCACTCCCATCACTAACATCACTCCAATCACTAACATCACTCCAATCACTAACATCACTCCAATCACTAACATCACTCCCATTAACAACATCACCCCCATCACTAACATCACCCCAATCATTAACATCACCCCCATCACTAATATCACTCCCATCACTAACATCACTAACATCACTAACATCACTCCAATCACTAACATCACTCCAATCACTAACATCACTCCAATCACTAACATCACACCCATCACTAACATCACTCCCATCACTAACATCACACCCATCACTAACATCACTCACATCACTAACATCACCCTCATCACTAACATCACACCCATCACTAACATCACTCTCATCACTAACATCACCCTCATCACTAACATCACCCTCATCACTAACATCACTCCCATCACTAACATCACTAACATCACTAACATCACTCCCATCACTAACATCACTAACATCACTAACATCACTCCCATCACTCCCATCACTAACATCACTCCCATCACTAACATCACTAACATCACTAACATCACTAACATCACTCCAATCACTAACATCACTCCAATCACTAACATCACTCCAATCACTAACATCACTCCCATTAACAACATCACCCCCATCACTAACATCACCCCAATCATTAACATCACCCCCATCACTAATATCACACCCATCATTAATATCACACCCATCACTAACATCACACTCATCACTAACATCACACCCATCACTAACATCACACCCATCACTAACATCACTCCAATCACTAACATCACTCCAATCACTAACATCACTCCAATCACTAACATCACACCCATCACTAACATCACTCCCATCACTAACATCACACCCATCACTAACATCACTCTCATCACTAACATCACCCTCATCACTAACATCACCCTCATCACTAACATCACACCCATCACTAACATCACTCTCATCACTAACATCACCCTCATCACTAACATCACACCCATCACTAACATCACACCCATCACTAACATCACACCCATCATCAACATCACCTTCATCACTAACATCACCCTCATCACCAACTTCAACCTCATCACTAACATCACACTAATCACTAACATCACCCTCATCACTAACATCACCCTCATCACTAACATCACTCTCATCACTAACATCACCCTCATCACTAACATCACTCCCACCACTAACATCACCCTCATCATTAACATCACCCCCATCACCAACAACCGCCTCATGACTGACATCACCCTCATCACTAACGTCACACCCATCAGTAACAACACCTTCATCACTAACATCACCCCATCACGAACAGTATCCCCATCACCAACATCGCTCACATCACGAACATCACGAACATCACGAACATCACGAACATCACGAACATCACGAACATTACTAATATCACCCTCCTCACTAACATCACACCCATCAGTAACATCAAACCCATCACTAACATCGCTACGATCACTAACATCACTCCCATCACGAAATCACACCCATCACTAACATCGCTCCCATTACTAACATTACCCTCATCACTAACATCACTCCCATCACTAACATCAATCTCATCACTAACATCAATCCAATTACTAACATCACCCCCATCACTAAGAACACCCTAATGACTAACATCTCCCTCATCACAAACATCACACCCATCAGTAACATCACCCCCATCACTAACATCACCTTCATCACTAACATCAACCTCGTCATCTACATAAACCCCCATCACTAACACCATCCTCACCACCAACGTCACCCTCGTCACTAACTTCACCCCCATTACTAACATCTCTCTCATCACTAACATAACCCTCATCACTAACATCGCTCCCATCACTGACATAACCCAAATCAACAACATCACCCCCATCACTAACACCACTCCCAACATGAACATCACCCCACTCACTAACATCCCTCCCATCACAAACATCACTCCCATCACTAACATCACCACCATCAACAACCAAACACTCATTACTAACCTCAACCTCATCACTAACATCACCCACATCACTAACATCACCCACATCACTAACATCACTCCCATCACTAACATCACCCACATCACTAACATCACTCTCATCACTAACATCACCCCCATCACTAACATCACCCCCATCACTAACATCACTCCCATCACTAACATCACCCTCTTCACTAACATCACCCCCATCACGAGCCTCATCCTCATCACTAACATCACCCTCATCACTAACATCACCCGCATCACTAACATCATTCCCATCACTAACATCATTCCCAACACTAACATCACTTCCATCACTAAAATCACCCGAATCACTAACATCATTCCCATCACTAACATCACCCGCATCACTAACATCATTCCCATCACTAACATCATTCCCAACACTAACATCACTTCCATCACTAAAATCACCTGAATCACTAACATCATTCCCATCACTAACATCACTCCCATCACTAACATCATTCCCATCACGAACATCATTCCCATCACGAACATCATTCCCATCACGAACATCACCTCCATCACAAACATCACCCTCATCACTAACATCATTCCCATCACTAACATCATTCCCATCACTAACATCACCTCCATCACTAACATCACCCGCATCACTAACATCACCCGCATCACTAACATCATTCCCATCACTAACATCATTCCCATCACTAACATCACCCGCATCACTAACATCACCCGCATCACTAACATCATTCCCATCACTAACATCATTCCCATCACTAACATCACCCCCATCACTAACATCACCCCCATCACTAACATCACCCCCATCACTAATATCACCCGCATCACTAACATCACCCGCATCACTAACATCACCCCCATCACTAATATCACCCGCATCACTAACATCACCCGCATCACTAACATCACCCGCATCACTAACATCATTCCGATCACTAACATCATTCCCAACACTAACATCACTTCCATCACTAAAATCACCCGAATCACTAACATCATTCCCATCACTAACATCATTCCCATCACTAACATCATTCCCATCACGAACATCACCTCCATCACAAACATCATTCCCATCACTAACATCATTCCCATCACTAACATCATTCCCATCACTAACATCACCCGCATCACTAACATCATTCCCCTCACTAACATCATTCCCATCACTAACATCATTCCCATCACTAACATCACCCCCATCACTAACATCACCCCCATCACTAACATCACCCCCATCACTAACATCACCCTCTTCACTAACATCACCCTCTTCACTAACATCACCCCCATCACGAGCATCATCCTCATCCCTAACATCACCTCCATCACAAACATCTCCCCCATCACTAACATCACCCCCATCACTAACATCACCCGCATCACTAACATCACCCGCATCACTAACATCACCCGCATCACTCACATCACCCCCATCACTCACATCACCCCCATCACTCACATCACCCCCATCACTAACATCATTCTCATCACTAACATCATTC
Organism: Chiloscyllium plagiosum; assembly: GCF_037043375.1. Classification (NCBI taxonomy): domain Eukaryota; kingdom Metazoa; phylum Chordata; class Chondrichthyes; order Orectolobiformes; family Hemiscylliidae; genus Chiloscyllium; species Chiloscyllium plagiosum. The sequence goes on from NW_028270142.1 coordinate 144,069,909, forward strand.
TCATCACTAACATCATTCCAATCACTAACATCATTCCAATCACTAACATCACCTCCATCACAAACATCACCCCAATCACAACATCACTCCCATCACTAACATCATTCCCATCACAAACATCATCCCCATCACTAACATCACCCCCATCACTAACATCACCCCCATCACTAACATCACCCCCACCACTAACATCACCCGCATCACTAACATCACCCGCATCACTAACATCACCCGCATCACTAACATCATTCCCATCACTAACATCATTCCCATCACTAACATCACCTCCATCATTAAAATCACCCGAATCACTAACATCATTCCCATCACTAACATCATTCCCATCACTAACATCATTCCCATCACTAACATCACCTCCATCACTAACATCACCCTCATCACTAACATCATTCCCATCACTAACATCATTCCCATCACTCTCATCACCCCCATCACTAACATCACCCTCTTCACTAACATCACCCCCATCACGAGCATCATCCTCATCACTAACATCACCTCCATCACAAACATATCCCCCATCACTAACGTCACCCCCATCACTAACATCACCCCCATCACTAACATCACCCGCATCACTAACATCACCCGCATCACTAACATCATTCCCATCACTAACATCATTCCCATCACTAACATCAATCCCATCACTAACATCACCCTCATCACTAACATCACCCTCATCACTAACATCACTCCCATCACTAACATCACACCCATCACTAACATCACACCCATCACTAACATCATTCTCATCACTAACATCACCCCAATCACTAACATCACCCCAATCACTAACATTATTCTCATCACTAACATCATTCTCATCACTAACATCATTCTCATCACTAACATCACCCCAATCACTAACATCACCCCAATCACTAACATTATTCTCATCACTAACATCATTCCCATCACTAACATCATTCCTATCACTAACATCATTCCCATCACTAACATCATTCCCATCACTAACATCATTCCAATCACTAACATCACCTCCATCACAAACATCACCCCCATCACAACATCATTCCCATCACTAACATCATTCCCATCACTAACATCATTCCAATCACTAACATCACCTCCATCACAAACATCACCCCCATCACAACATCACTCCCATCACTAACATCATTCCCATCACTAACATCACCTCCATCACAAATATCATCCTCATCACTAACATCAATCCAATCACTAACATCACCTCCATCACAAATATCATCCTCATCACTAACATCATTCCCATCACTAACATCATTCCCATCACTAACATCACCTCCATCACTAACATCACCCGCATCACTAACATCACCCGCATCACTAACATCACCCGCATCACTAACATAATTCCCATCACTAACATCATTCCCATCACTCACATCACCCCCATCACTAACATCACCCTCTTCACTAACATCACCCCCATCACGAGCATCATCCTCATCACTAACATCACCTCCATCACAAACATATCCCCCATCACTAACGTCACCCCCATCACTAACATCACCCCCATCACTAACATCACCCGCATCACTAACATCATTCCCATCACTAACATCAATCCCATCACTAACATCACCCTCATCACTAACATCAATCCCATCACTAACATCACTCCCATCACTAACATCACTAACATCACTAACATCACTCCCATCACTAACATCACTCCCATCACTAACTTCACACCCATCATCAACATCACCTTCATCACTAACATCACCCGCATCACTAACATCATTCCCATCACTAACATCATTCCCATCACTAACATCATTCCCATCACTAACATCACCCACATCACTAACATCACCCTCTTCACTAACGGCACCCCTATCACTAACATCACTCCCATCACTAACATCACTCCCATCGCTAACATCATTCCCATTAATAACATCACACCCATCACAAACATCACCCTCAGCACTAACATCACTCCCATCACTAACATCACCCCTATCACTTACATCACCACCATCACTAACATCACCCCTACCACTAACATCACCCCTTCCACTAACATCACTCCTATCACTAACATCACTCCTATCACTAACATCACTCCCATCACTAACATCACCCACATCACTAACGTCACTCACATCACGAATATCATTCCCATCACTAACATCACTCCCATCATTAACATCATTCCCATCACTGACATCATTCCCATCACTGACATCATCCCCATCACTAATATCACCCCCATCGCTAACATCACTCCTATCACCATAATCACCTCCATCGCTAACATCACTCCCATCACTAACATCATTCCCATCACTAACATCACCCCTATCACTAACAGCACGCCCATCGCTAACATCACCCCTATCAACAACTTCACCCCCATTACTAACATCAGTCCCATCACGAACATCAGTCCCATCACGAATATCAGTCCCATCACTAACATCACACCCATCACTAACATCACACCCATCACTAACATCACACCCATCACTAACATCACAAACATCACACCCATCACTCCCATCACTCCCATCACTCCCATCACTCCCATCACTAACATCACTAACATCACTAACATCACTAACATCACTAACATCACTAACATCACTCCCATCACAAACATCACTCCCATCACTAACATCACTCCCATCACTAACATCACTCCCATCACTCCCATCACTAACATCACTAACATCACTAACATCACTCCCATCACTAACATCACTCCAATCACTAACATCACTCCAATCACTAACATCACTCCCATTAACAACATCACCCCCATCACTAACATCACCCCAATCATTAACATCACCCCCATCACTAATATCACTCCCATCACTAACATCACTAACATCACTAACATCACTCCAATCACTAACATCACTCCAATCACTAACATCACTCCAATCACTAACATCACACCCATCACTAACATCACTCCCATCACTAACATCACACCCATCACTAACATCACTCACATCACTAACATCACCCTCATCACTAACATCACACCCATCACTAACATCACTCTCATCACTAACATCACCCTCATCACTAACATCACCCTCATCACTAACATCACTCCCATCACTAACATCACCCTCATCACTAACATCACCCTCATCACTAACATCACTCCCATCACTAACATCACTAACATCACTAACATCACTCCCATCACTAACATCACTAACATCACTAACATCACTCCCATCACTCCCATCACTAACATCACTCCCATCACTAACATCACTAACATCACTAACATCACTAACATCACTCCAATCACTAACATCACTCCAATCACTAACATCACTCCCATTAACAACATCACCCCCATCACTAACATCACCCCAATCATTAACATCACCCCCATCACTAATATCACACCCATCATTAATATCACACCCATCACTAACATCACACTCATCACTAACATCACACCCATCACTAACATCACACCCATCACTAACATCACTCCAATCACTAACATCACTCCAATCACTAACATCACTCCAATCACTAACATCACACCCATCACTAACATCACTCCCATCACTAACATCACACCCATCACTAACATCACTCTCATCACTAACATCACCCTCATCACTAACATCACCCTCATCACTAACATCACACCCATCACTAACATCACTCTCATCACTAACATCACCCTCATCACTAACATCACACCCATCACTAACATCACACCCATCATCAACATCACCTTCATCACTAACATCACCCTCATCACCAACTTCAACCTCATCACTAACATCACACTAATCACTAACATCACCCTCATCACTAACATCACCCTCATCACTAACATCACTCTCATCACTAACATCACCCTCATCACTAACATCACTCCCACCACTAACATCACCCTCATCATTAACATCACCCCCATCACCAACAACCGCCTCATGACTGACATCACCCTCATCACTAACGTCACACCCATCAGTAACAACACCTTCATCACTAACATCACCCCATCACGAACAGTATCCCCATCACCAACATCGCTCACATCACGAACATCACGAACATCACGAACATCACGAACATCACGAACATTACTAATATCACCCTCCTCACTAACATCACACCCATCAGTAACATCAAACCCATCACTAACATCGCTACGATCACTAACATCACTCCCATCACGAAATCACACCCATCACTAACATCGCTCCCATTACTAACATTACCCTCATCACTAACATCACTCCCATCACTAACATCAATCTCATCACTAACATCAATCCAATTACTAACATCACCCCCATCACTAAGAACACCCTAATGACTAACATCTCCCTCATCACAAACATCACACCCATCAGTAACATCACCCCCATCACTAACATCACCTTCATCACTAACATCAACCTCGTCATCTACATAAACCCCCATCACTAACACCATCCTCACCACCAACGTCACCCTCGTCACTAACTTCACCCCCATTACTAACATCTCTCTCATCACTAACATAACCCTCATCACTAACATCGCTCCCATCACTGACATAACCCAAATCAACAACATCACCCCCATCACTAACACCACTCCCAACATGAACATCACCCCACTCACTAACATCCCTCCCATCACAAACATCACTCCCATCACTAACATCACCACCATCAACAACCAAACACTCATTACTAACCTCAACCTCATCACTAACATCACCCACATCACTAACATCACCCACATCACTAACATCACTCCCATCACTAACATCACCCACATCACTAACATCACTCTCATCACTAACATCACCCCCATCACTAACATCACCCCCATCACTAACATCACTCCCATCACTAACATCACCCTCTTCACTAACATCACCCCCATCACGAGCCTCATCCTCATCACTAACATCACCCTCATCACTAACATCACCCGCATCACTAACATCATTCCCATCACTAACATCATTCCCAACACTAACATCACTTCCATCACTAAAATCACCCGAATCACTAACATCATTCCCATCACTAACATCACCCGCATCACTAACATCATTCCCATCACTAACATCATTCCCAACACTAACATCACTTCCATCACTAAAATCACCTGAATCACTAACATCATTCCCATCACTAACATCACTCCCATCACTAACATCATTCCCATCACGAACATCATTCCCATCACGAACATCACCTCCATCACAAACATCACCCTCATCACTAACATCATTCCCATCACTAACATCATTCCCATCACTAACATCACCTCCATCACTAACATCACCCGCATCACTAACATCACCCGCATCACTAACATCATTCCCATCACTAACATCATTCCCATCACTAACATCACCCGCATCACTAACATCACCCGCATCACTAACATCATTCCCATCACTAACATCATTCCCATCACTAACATCACCCCCATCACTAACATCACCCCCATCACTAATATCACCCGCATCACTAACATCACCCGCATCACTAACATCACCCCCATCACTAATATCACCCGCATCACTAACATCACCCCCATCACTAATATCACCCGCATCACTAACATCACCCGCATCACTAACATCACCCGCATCACTAACATCATTCCGATCACTAACATCATTCCCAACACTAACATCACTTCCATCACTAAAATCACCCGAATCACTAACATCATTCCCATCACTAACATCATTCCCATCACTAACATCATTCCCATCACGAACATCACCTCCATCACAAACATCATTCCCATCACTAACATCATTCCCATCACTAACATCATTCCCATCACTAACATCACCCGCATCACTAACATCATTCCCCTCACTAACATCATTCCCATCACTAACATCATTCCCATCACTAACATCACCCCCATCACTAACATCACCCCCATCACTAACATCACCCTCTTCACTAACATCACCCTCTTCACTAACATCACCCCCATCACGAGCATCATCCTCATCCCTAACATCACCTCCATCACAAACATCTCCCCCATCACTAACATCACCCCCATCACTAACATCACCCGCATCACTAACATCACCCGCATCACTCACATCACCCCCATCACTCACATCACCCCCATCACTCACATCACCCCCATCACTCACATCACCCCCATCACTAACATCATTCTCATCACTAACATCATTCTCATCACTAACATCATTCCAATCACTAACATCATTCCAATCACTAACATCACCTCCATCACAAACATCACCCCAATCACAACATCACTCCCATCACTAACATCATTCCCATCACAAACATCATCCCCATCACTAACATCACCCCCATCACTAACATCACCCCCACCACTAACATCACCCGCATCACTAACATCACCCGCATCACTAACATCACCCGCATCACTAACATCATTCCCATCACTAACATCATTCCCATCACTAACATCACCTCCATCATTAAAATCACCCGAATCACTAACATCATTCCCATCACTAACATCATTCCCATCACTAACATCATTCCCATCACTAACATCACCTCCATCACTAACATCACCCTCATCACTAACATCATTCCCATCACTAACATCATTCCCATCACTCTCATCACCCCCATCACTAACATCACCCTCTTCACTAACATCACCCCCATCACGAGCATCATCCTCATCACTAACATCACCTCCATCACAAACATATCCCCCATCACTAACGTCACCCCCATCACTAACATCACCCCCATCACTAACATCACCCCCATCACTAACATCACCCGCATCACTAACATCACCCGCATCACTAACATCATTCCCATCACTAACATCATTCCCATCACTAACATCAATCCCATCACTAACATCACCCTCATCACTAACATCACCCTCATCACTAACATCACCCTCATCACTAACATCACTCCCATCACTAACATCACACCCATCACTAACATCACACCCATCACTAACATCATTCTCATCACTAACATCACCCCAATCACTAACATCACCCCAATCACTAACATTATTCTCATCACTAACATCATTCTCATCACTAACATCATTCTCATCACTAACATCACCCCAATCACTAACATCACCCCAATCACTAACATCACCCCAATCACTAACATTATTCTCATCACTAACATCATTCCCATCACTAACATCATTCCTATCACTAACATCATTCCCATCACTAACATCATTCCCATCACTAACATCATTCCAATCACTAACATCACCTCCATCACAAACATCACCCCCATCACAACATCATTCCCATCACTAACATCATTCCCATCACTAACATCATTCCAATCACTAACATCACCTCCATCACAAACATCACCCCCATCACAACATCACTCCCATCACTAACATCATTCCCATCACTAACATCACCTCCATCACAAATATCATCCTCATCACTAACATCAATCCAATCACTAACATCACCTCCATCACAAATATCATCCTCATCACTAACATCATTCCCATCACTAACATCATTCCCATCACTAACATCACCTCCATCACTAACATCACCCGCATCACTAACATCACCCGCATCACTAACATCACCCGCATCACTAACATAATTCCCATCACTAACATCATTCCCATCACTCACATCACCCCCATCACTAACATCACCCTCTTCACTAACATCACCCCCATCACGAGCATCATCCTCATCACTAACATCACCTCCATCACAAACATATCCCCCATCACTAACGTCACCCCCATCACTAACATCACCCCCATCACTAACATCACCCGCATCACTAACATCATTCCCATCACTAACATCAATCCCATCACTAACATCACCCTCATCACTAACATCAATCCCATCACTAACATCACTCCCATCACTAACATCACTAACATCACTAACATCACTCCCATCACTAACATCACTCCCATCACTAACTTCACACCCATCATCAACATCACCTTCATCACTAACATCACCCGCATCACTAACATCATTCCCATCACTAACATCAATCCCATCACTAACATCACCCTCATCACTAACATCACACCCATCACTAACATCACTCCCATCACTAACATCACTCCCATCACTAACATCACTAACATCACTCCCATCACTAACATCACTCCCATCACTAACTTCACACCCATCATCAACATCACCTTCATCACTAACATCACTCCCATCACTAACATCACCCTCATCACTAACATCACCCTCACTAACATCACACCCATCACTAACATCACCCTCATCACTATCATCACCCTCATCACTAACATCACTCCCATCACTAACATCACACCCATCATCAACATCACACCCATCATCAACATCACTCCCATCATCAACATCACTCCCATCATCAACATCACTCCCATCATCAACATCACACCCATCATCAACATCACCCTCATCACTAACATCACCCTCATCACTAACATCACACCCATCACTAACATCACCAATCATCACTAACATCACTCCCATCACTAACATCACTCTCATCACAATCATCACTCTCATCACTAACATCACACCCATCACTAACATCACACCCATCACTAACATCACTCCCATCACTAACATCACTAACATCACTCCCATCACTCCCATCACTAACATCACACCCATCATCAACATCACCTTCATCACTAACATCACCCTCATCACCAACTTCAACCTCATCACTAACATCACACTAATCACTAACATCACCCTCATCACAAACATCACCCTCATCACTAACATCACTCTCATCACTAACATCACCCTCATCACTAACATCACCCTCATCACTAACATCACCCCCATCACTAACATCACCCCAATCACTAACATCACCCCAATCACTAACATTATTCTCATCACTAACATCATTCTCATCACTAACATCATTCTCATCACTAACATCACCCCAATCACTAACATCACCCCAATCACTAACATTATTCTCATCACTAACATCATTCCCATCACTAACATCATTCCTATCACTAACATCATTCCCATCACTAACATCATTCCCATCACTAACATCATTCCAATCACTAACATCACCTCCATCACAAACATCACCCCCATCACAACATCATTCCCATCACTAACATCATTCCCATCACTAACATCATTCCAATCACTAACATCACCTCCATCACAAACATCACCCCCATCACAACATCACTCCCATCACTAACATCATTCCCATCACTAACATCACCTCCATCACAAATATCATCCTCATCACTAACATCAATCCAATCACTAACATCACCTCCATCACAAATATCATCCTCATCACTAACATCATTCCCATCACTAACATCATTCCCATCACTAACATCACCTCCATCACTAACATCACCCGCATCACTAACATCACCCGCATCACTAACATCACCCGCATCACTAACATAATTCCCATCACTAACATCATTCCCATCACTCACATCACCCCCATCACTAACATCACCCTCTTCACTAACATCACCCCCATCACGAGCATCATCCTCATCACTAACATCACCTCCATCACAAACATATCCCCCATCACTAACGTCACCCCCATCACTAACATCACCCCCATCACTAACATCACCCGCATCACTAACATCATTCCCATCACTAACATCAATCCCATCACTAACATCACCCTCATCACTAACATCAATGCCATCACTAACATCACTCCCATCACTCACATCACTAACATCACTCCCATCACTAACATCACTCCCATCACTAACTTCACACCCATCATCAACATCACCTTCATCACTAACATCACCCGCATCACTAACATCATTCCCATCACTAACATCAATCCCATCACTAACATCACCCTCATCACTAACATCACACCCATCACTAACATCACACCCATCACTAACATCACTCCCATCACTAACATCACTAACATCACTCCCATCACTAACATCACTCCCATCACTAACATCACTCCCATCACTAACTTCACACCCATCATCAACATCACCTTCATCACTAACATCACTCCCATCACTAACATCACCCTCATCACTAACATCACCCTCACTAACATCACACCCATCACTAACATCTCCCTCATCACTATCATCACCCTCATCACTAACATCACTCCCATCACTAACATCACACCCATCATCAACATCACCCTCATCACTTACATCACCCTCATCACTAACATCACCCTCATCACTAACATCACCCTCATCACTAACATCACACCCATCACTAACATCACACCCATCACTAACATCACACCCATCACTAACATCACTCTCATCACTAACATCACTCTCATCACTAACGTCACACCCATCACTAACATCACTCCCATCACTAACATCACCAATCATCACTAACATCACTCTCATCACTAACACTCTCATCACAATCATCACAATCATCACTCTCATCACTAACATCACCCTCATCACTCCCATCACTAACATCACTAACATCACTAACATCACTCCCATCACTAACATCACTCCCATCACTAACATCACACACATCATCAACATCACCCCAATCACTAACATCACCCCAATCACTAACATTATTCTCATCACTAACATTATTCTCATCACTAACATCATTCTCATCACTAACATCATTCTCATCACTAACATCATTCCCATCACTAACATCATTCCCAACACTAACATCATTCCAATCACTAACATCACCTCCATCACAAACATCACCCCCATCACAACATCACTCCCATCACTAACATCATTCCCATCACTAACATCACCACCATCACAAATATCATCCTCATCACTAACATCAATCCAATCACTAACATCGCCCCATCACAAACATCACCCCTATCACTAACATCACTCCCACCACTAACATCATTCCTATCACTAACATCATTCCCATCACTAACATCATTCCCATCACTAACATCATCCCCATCACTAACATCATTCCCATCACTAACATCGCCCCATCACAAACATCACCCCTTTCACTAACATCACTCCTATCACTAACATCACCCCCATCACTAACATCACTCCCATCACTAACATCATTCCTATCACTAACATCATTCCCATCACTAACATCATTCCAATCACTAACATCATTCCAATCACTAACATCACCCCATCACAAACATCACCCCTATCACAAACATCACTCCCACCACACACATCATTCCTATCACTAACATCATTCCCATCACTAACATCATTCCAATCACTAACATCATTCCAATCACTAACGTCACCTCCATCACAAACATCACCCCCATCACTAACAATACCCCCATCACAAACATCACCCCCATCACTAACATCACCCCCATCACTAACATCACTCCCATCACTAACATCACTCCCATCACTAACATCACCCCCATCACTAACATCACTCCCATCACTAACATCATTCCCATCACTAACATCACTCCTATCACTAACATCACCCCCATCACTAACATCACTCCCATCACTAACATCATTCCTATCACGAACATCATTCCCATCACTAACATCATTCCCATCACTAACATCATTCCAATCACTAACATCGCCCCATCACAAACATCACCCCTATCACAACATCACTCCCACCACTAACATCATTCCCATCACTAACATCATTCCTATCACTAACATCATTCCCACCACTAACATCTTTCCAATCACTAACATCATTCCCATCACTAACATCATTCCAATCACTAACATCACCTCCATCACAAACATCACCTCCATCACAAACATCATCCTCATCATTAACATCTATCCCATCACTAACATCAATCCCATCACTAACATCATTCCCATCACTAACATCATTCCCATCACTAACATCATTCCCATCACTAACATCACCTCCATCACTAACATCACCCCCATCACAAACATCACCCCCATCACAAACATCACCCCCATCACTAACATCACTCCCACCACTAACACCATTCCTATCACTAACATCATTCCCATCACTAACATCATTCCAATCACTAACATCATTCCCATCACTAACATCAATCCCATCACTAACAGCATTCCTGTCACTAACATCATTCCCATCACTAACATCATTCCAATCACCAACATCACCCCCATCACGAACATCACTCCCATCACTAACATCATTCCCATCACTAACATCACTCCTATCACTAACATCACCCCCATCACTAACATCACTCCCATCACTAACATCATTCCCATCACTAACATCACTCCTATCACTAACATCACCCCCATCACTAACATCACCCCCATCACTAACATCACTCCCATCACTAACATCATTCCTATCACGAACATCATTCCCATCACTAACATCATTCCCATCACTAACATCATTCCAATCACTAACATCGCCCCATCACAAACATCACCCCTATCACAACATCACTCCCACCACTAACATCATTCCCATCACTAACATCATTCCTATCACTAACATCATTCCCACCACTAACATCTTTCCAATCACTAACATCATTCTCATCACTAACATCATTCTCATCACTAACATCACCCCAATCACTAACATCACCCCAATCACTAACATTATTCTCATCACTAACATCATTCCCATCACTAACATCATTCCTATCACTAACATCATTCCCATCACTAACATCATTCCCATCACTAACATCATTCCAATCACTAACATCACCTCCATCACAAACATCACCCCCATCACAACATCATTCCCATCACTAACATCATTCCCATCACTAACATCATTCCAATCACTAACATCACCTCCATCACAAACATCACCCCCATCACAACATCACTCCCATCACTAACATCATTCCCATCACTAACATCACACTCATCACTAACATCAATCCCATCACTAACATCACTCCCATCACTAACATCACTAACATCACTAACATCACTCCCATCACTAACATCACTCCCATCACTAACTTCACACCCATCATCAACATCACCTTCATCACTAACATCACCCGCATCACTAACATCATTCCCATCACTAACATCAATCCCATCACTAACATCACCCTCATCACTAACATCACACCCATCACTAACATCACTCCCATCACTAACATCACTCCCATCACTAACATCACTAACATCACTAACATCACTCCCATCACTAACATCACTCCCATCACTAACTTCACACCCATCATCAACATCACCTTCATCACTAACATCACTCCCATCACTAACATCACCCTCATCACTAACATCACACCCATCACTAACATCACACCCATCACTAACATCACTCTCATCACTAACATCACTCTCATCACTAACATCACACCCATCACTAACATCACACCCATCACTAACATCACCAATCATCACTAACATCACTCTCATCACTAACACTCTCATCACAATCATCACAATCATCACTCTCATCACTAACATCACCCTCATCACTCCCATCACTAACATCACTAACATCACTCCCATCACTAACATCACTCCCATCACTAACATCACACACATCATCAACATCACCCCAATCACTAACATCACCCCAATCACTAACATTATTCTCATCACTAACATTATTCTCATCACTAACATCATTCTCATCACTAACATCATTCTCATCACTAACATCATTCTCATCACTAACATCATTCCCATCACTAACATCATTCCCAACACTAACATCATTCCAATCACTAACATCACCTCCATCACAAACATCACCCCCATCACAACATCACTCCCATCACTAACATCATTCCCATCACTAACATCACCACCATCACAAATATCATCCTCATCACTAACATCAATCCAATCACTAACATCGCCCCATCACAAACATCACCCCTATCACTAACATCACTCCCACCACTAACATCATTCCTATCACTAACATCATTCCCATCACTAACATCGCCCCATCACAAACATCACCCCTTTCACTAACATCACTCCTATCACTAACATCACCCCCATCACTAACATCACTCCCATCACTAACATCATTCCTATCACTAACATCATTCCCATCACTAACATCATTCCAATCACTAACATCATTCCAATCACTAACATCACCCCATCACAAACATCACCCCTATCACAAACATCACTCCCACCACACACATCATTCCTATCACTAACATCATTCCCATCACTAACATCATTCCAATCACTAACATCATTCCAATCACTAACGTCAACTCCATCACAAACATCACCCCCATCACTAACAATACCCCCATCACAAACATCACCCCCATCACTAACATCACCCCCATCACTAACATCACTCCCATCACTAACATCACTCCCATCACTAACATCACCCCCATCACTAACATCACTCCCATCACTAACATCATTCCCATCACTAACATCACTCCTATCACTAACATCACCCCCATCACTAACATCACTCCCATCACTAACATCATTCCTATCACGAACATCATTCCCATCACTAACATCATTCCCATCACTAACATCATTCCAATCACTAACATCGCCCCATCACAAACATCACCCCTATCACAACATCACTCCCACCACTAACATCATTCCCATCACTAACATCATTCCTATCACTAACATCATTCCCACCACTAACATCTTTCCAATCACTAACATCATTCCCATCACTAACATCATTCCAATCACTAACATCACCTTCATCACAAACATCACCTCCATCACAAACATCATCCTCATCATTAACATCTATCCCATCACTAACATCAATCCCATCACTAACATCATTCCCATCACTAACATCATTCCCATCACTAACATCACCTCCATCACTAACATCACCCCCATCACAAACATCACCCCCATCACAAACATCACCCCCATCACTAACATCACTCCCACCACTAACACCATTCCTATCACTAACATCATTCCCATCACTAACATCATTCCCATCACTAATATCATTCCTATCACTAACATCATTCCCATCACTAACATCATTCCAATCACTAACATCATTCCCATCACTAACATCAATCCCATCACTAACAGCATTCCTGTCACTAACATCATTCCCATCACTAACATCATTCCAATCACCAACATCACCCCCATCACGAACATCACTCCCACCACTAACACCATTCCTATCACTAACATCATTCCCATCACTAACATCATTCCAATCACTAACATCATTCCAATCACTAACATCATTCCCATCACTAACATCACCTCCATCACTAACATCACCCCATCACTAACATCAATCCCATCACTAACAGCATTCCTATCACTAACATCATTCCCATCACTAACATCATTCCAATCACCAACATCACCCCCATCACGAACATCTTTCCCATCACCAACATCACCCCCATCGCTAATATCACTCCTGTCACCATAATCACCCCCATCGCCAACATCACTCCCATCACGAACATCGTACCCATCACTAACATCACCCCCATCACAAACATCACCCACATCACTAACATCACCCACATCACTAACATCACCCACATCACTAACATCACCCCCATCACTAACATCACCCTCATCCCTGACGTCACCCTCATCACTAACATCACCCTCATCACTAACATCACACCCATCACTAACATCACCCCCATCACGGACATTTCCCCCATCACCAACATCACTCCCATCACTAACATCACTCACATCACTATCACCCTCATCACCAACATTACTCCCATTATAACACCACCCTCATCACAAACATCGCACCCAACACTAAAATCAACCCCATCACTAACACCGCTCCCATCACGAACACCACTCCCATCACGAACATCACCCTCATCACTCCCATCACTAACATCAATCACTTCACTAACATCGTCCCCATCACGAGCATCATCCTCATCACTCACATCAGTCCCATCAAGAACATTTCCCCCAAAACCAACATCACCCCCATCACTAACATCGCTCACATCACTAACATCCTCATCACTAACATCATTCCCGTTACTAACATCAACCCCATCACTAACATTACCCCCATCACGAGCACCACCCACAACACTATCACCCACATCACGAACATCACTCCCATCAGTAACTTCGCCCTCATCACTAATATCACCCTCATTACTTACATGACCCTCATCACTAACATCACCCTAATCATTAACATCACTCCATTACTAACAACACTCTCATCACTAACATCATACCAATCAGTAACAACACCCTCATCACTAACATCACCCTAATCATTAACATCACTCCATCACTAACAACACCCTCATCACTAACATCACACCAATCAGTAACAACACCCTCATCACTAACTTCACCCCCATCACGAACATTTACCCATCACCAACATCACTCCCATCACTAATACCTCTCACATCACCATCACTTCCATCACTAGCATCTCTCACATCACTAACATCACTGTTACCCTCATCACTAACACCACTCCCATTACTAACATCACTCTCATCACTAACATCACACCCATCACTAACATCACACCCATCACTAACATCGCTCCCATCATGAACATCACCCTCTTCACCAACATCACCCCCATCACGAGCATCATCATCATCACTAACATCAGTCCCATCATGAACATTACCCACATCACCCTCATCACTAACATCACTACTGTCACTAACATCACTCCCATTACTAACATCACCCCCATCATGAGCATCACCCACATAACTAACATCACCCACATAACTAACATCACCCACATCGCTAACATCACTCCCATCACTAACATCACCGTCATCACTAACATCGCTCCCATCACTAACATCACCCCCATCACTCACATCACCCCCATCACTCACATCACCCCCCATCATCAACATCATTCCTATTACTAACATCAACCGCGTCACTAACATCAACTTCATCACTAACATCACCCTCATCAGTAACCTCACTCCCATCCCTAGCATCACCCTCTTCACTAACATCAGGCCCATCACGAACACCACCGACATCACTTACATCAGTCCCATCACTAACATCACCCTCATCACTAACATCACTCCCATCACTAACATCACTCCCATCACTAACATCATTCCCATCACTAACATTATTCTCATCACTAACATTATTCTCATCACTAACATCATTCTCATCACTAACATCATTCTCATCACTAACATCATTCCCATCACTAACATCATTCCCAACACTAACATCATTCCAATCACTAACATCACCTCCATCACAAACATCACCCCCATCACAACATCACTCCCATCACTAACATCATTCCCATCACTAACATCACCACCATCACAAATATCATCCTCATCACTAACATCAATCCAATCACTAACATCGCCCCATCACAAACATCACCCCTATCACTAACATCACTCCCACCACTAACATCATTCCTATCACTAACATCATTCCCATCACTAACATCATTCCCATCACTAACATCATTCCCATCACTAACATCATTCCCATCACTAACATCGCCCCATCACAAACATCACCCCTTTCACTAACATCACTCCTATCACTAACATCACCCCCATCACTAACATCACTCCCATCACTAACATCATTCCTATCACTAACATCATTCCCATCACTAACATCATTCCAATCACTAACATCATTCCAATCACTAACATCACCCCATCACAAACATCACCCCTATCACAAACATCACTCCCACCACACACATCATTCCTATCACTAACATCATTCCCATCACTAACATCATTCCAATCACTAACATCATTCCAATCACTAACGTCACCTCCATCACAAACATCACCCCCATCACTAACAATACCCCCATCACAAACATCACCCCCATCACTAACATCACCCCCATCACTAACATCACTCCCATCACTAACATCACTCCCATCACTAACATCACTCCCATCACTAACATCACTCCCATCACTAACATCATTCCTATCACGAACATCATTCCCATCACTAACATCATTCCCATCACTAACATCATTCCAATCACTAACATCGCCCCATCACAAACATCACCCCTATCACAACATCACTCCCACCACTAACATCATTCCCATCACTAACATCATTCCTATCACTAACATCATTCCCACCACTAACATCATTCCTATCACTAACATCATTCCTATCACTAACATCATTCCCATCACTAACATCATTCCAATCACTAACATCACCCCATCACAAACATCACCCCTATCACAAACATCACTCCCACCACACACATCATTCCTATCACTAACATCATTCCCATCACTAACATCATTCCAATCACTAACATCATTCCAATCACTAACGTCACCTCCATCACAAACATCACCCCCATCACTAACAATACCCCCATCACAAACATCACCCCCATCACTAACATCACCCCCATCACTAACATCACTCCCATCACTAACATCACTCCCATCACTAACATCACTCCCATCACTAACATCATTCCTATCACGAACATCATTCCCATCACTAACATCATTCCCATCACTAACATCATTCCAATCACTAACATCGCCCCATCACAAACATCACCCCTATCACAACATCACTCCCACCACTAACATCATTCCCATCACTAACATCATTCCTATCACTAACATCATTCCCACCACTAACATCATTCCTATCACTAACATCATTCCTATCACTAACATCATTCCTATCACTAACATTATTCCTATCACTAACATCATTCCCATCACTAACATCTTTCCAATCACTAACATCATTCCCATCACTAACATCATTCCAATCACTAACATCACCTCCATCACAAACATCACCTCCATCACAAACATCATCCTCATCATTAACATCTATCCCATCACTAACATCAATCCCATCACTAACATCATTCCCATCACTAACATCACCTCCATCACTAACATCACCCCCATCACAAACATCACCCCCATCACAAACATCACCCCCATCACTAACATCACTCCCACCACTAACACCATTCCTATCACTAACATCATTCCCATCACTAACATCATTCCCATCACTAATATCATTCCTATCACTAACATCATTCCCATCACTAACATCATTCCAATCACTAACATCATTCCAATCACTAACATCATTCCCATCACTAACATCAATCCCATCACTAACAGCATTCCTATCACTAACATCATTCCCATCACTAACATCATTCCAATCACCAACATCACCCCCATCACGAACATCACTCCCACCACTAACACCCTTCCTATCACTAACATCATTCCCATCACTAACATCATTCCAATCACTAACATCATTCCAATCACTAACATCATTCCAATCACTAACATCATTCCCATCACGAACATCACCTCCATCACAAACATCACCCCATCACTAACATCAATCCCATCACTAACAGCATTCCTATCACTAACATCATTCCCATCACTAACATCATTCCAATCACCAACATCACCCCCATCACGAACATCTTTCCCATCACCAACATCACCCCCATCGCTAATATCACTCCTGTCACCATAATCACCCCCATCGCCAACATCACTCCCATCACGAACATCACCCCCATCACAAACATCACCCACATCACTAACATCACCCACATCACTAACATCACCCACATCACTAACATCACCCTCATCCCTGACGTCACCCTCATCACTAACATCACCCTCATCACTAACATCACACCCATCACTAACATCACCCCCATCACGGACATTTCCCCCATCACCAACATCACTCCCATCACTAACATCACTCACATCACTATCACCCTCATCACCAACATTACTCCCATTATAACACCACCCTCATCACAAACATCGCACCCAACACTAAAATCAACCCCATCACTAACACCGCTCCCATCACGAACACCACTCCCATCACGAACATCACCCTCATCACTCCCATCACTAACATCAATCACTTCACTAACATCGTCCCCATCACGAGCATCATCCTCATCACTCACATCAGTCCCATCAAGAACATTTCCCCCAAAACCAACATCACCCCCATCACTAACATCGCTCACATCACTAACATCCTCATCACTAACATCATTCCCATTACTAACATCAACCCCATCACTAACATTACCCCCATCACGAGCACCACCCACAACACTATCACCCACATCACGAACATCACTCCCACAGTAACTTCGCCCTCATCACTAATATCACCCTCATTACTTACATGACCCTCATCACTAACATCACCCTAATCATTAACATCACTCCATTACTAACAACACTCTCATCACTAACATCATACCAATCAGTAACAACACCCTCATCACTAACATCACCCTAATCATTAACATCACTCCATCACTAACAACACCCTCATCACTAACATCACACCAATCAGTAACAACACCCTCATCACTAACTTCACCCCCATCACGAACATTTACCCATCACCAACATCACTCCCATCACTAATACCTCTCACATCACCATCACTTCCATCACTAGCATCTCTCACATCACTAACATCACTGTTACCCTCATCACTAACACCACTCCCATTACTAACATCACTCTCATCACTAACATCACACCCATCACTAACATCAAACCCATCACTAACATCGCTCCCATCATGAACATCACCCTCTTCACCAACATCACCCCCATCACGAGCATCATCATCATCACTAACATCAGTCCCATCATGAACATTACCCACATCACCCTCATCACTAACATCACTACTGTCACTAACATCACTCCCATTACTAACATCACCCCCATCATGAGCATCACCCACATAACTAACATCACCCACATAACTAACATCACCCACATCGCTAACATCACTCCCATCACTAACATCACCGTCATCACTAACATCGCTCCCATCACTAACATCACCCCCATCACTCACATCACCCCATCACTCACATCACCCCCCATCATCAACATCATTCCTATTACTAACATCAACCGCGTCACTAACATCAACTTCATCACTAACATCACCCTCATCAGTAACCTCACTCCCATCCCTAGCATCACCCTCTTCACTAACATCAGGCCCATCACGAACACCACCGACATCACTTACATCAGTCCCATCACTAACATCACCCTCATCACTAACATCACTCCCATCACTAACATCACTCCCATCACTAACATCACTCCCATCACTAACATCACCCTCATTACTGACATAACCCTAATCACCAACATCACCCCTGTCACTAACATCATGAACAACACCCACATCACTAACATCACTCCCATCACTAACATCGCTCCCATCACTAACATCATCCCCATCACTAACAACACCCTCATGACTAACATCTCCCACATCACTAACATCACACCCCTCACTAACATCGCTCCCATCACTAACATAATGCTCATCACTAACATCACTCCCATCAGTAAAATCACCTTCATCACTTATATCATCCCAGTACTAACATAACTCCAAGCACTAACATCAACCTCATCACCAACATCATCTTCATCACTAACATCACCCTCCTCCACTAACATCACCCTCATCACCAACACCCCCATCACTAACATCACCCCCATCACTAAAATGTGCCGCATCATGAACCCCACCCTCCCCAACTAACATCACCCCATCACTAACATCACTCCAATCACTAACATTACCCTCATCACTAACATCACCCCCATCACTACCATCACTTCCAGCACTAACAGGACTCCCATCACTAACATCACTCTCATCACTAACATCACCCTCAGGACTAACGTCACCCTCAGGACTAACATCACTCTCATCACTAACATCAATGTCATCACCAACATCACCCTCATCAGTAACATCAATCTCGTCATCTACATTAACCCCATCACTAACATCATCCTCACCATCAACATCACCCTCGTCACTAACATCACCCCCTTCACTAACATCCCCCTCAGCACTGACATCACTCTCATCACCCCCATCACTAACATCACCCCCATCACTAACATCCCCCTCAGCACTGACATCACTCTCATCACCCCCATCACTAACATCACTCCCATCACGAACATCACTCCCATCATGAACATCACTCCCATCACGAACATCACTCCCATCACGAACATCACCCTCATCACTAACATCGCTCCCATCACGAACATCATGAACATCACCCTCATCACTAACATCACACCCATCAGTAACATCACCCTCATCACCAACATCATTCCTATTACTAACATCAACCACGTCACTAACATCAAATTCGTCACTAACATCACCCTCACTAACATCATGAACAACACCCACATCACTAACATCACCACCATCACTAACATCACTTCCATCACGAACATCACTCCCATCACGAACATCAACCTCATCACTAACATCACCCCCATCACGAACATCACTCCCATCACGAACATCACTCCCATCACGAACATCACTCCCATCACGAACATCACCCTCATCACGAACATCACTCCCATCACGAACATCACCCTCATCACTAACATCACCCTCATCACTAACATCGCTCCCATCACTAATATCATGAACATCACCCTCATCACTAACATCACACCCATCAGTAACATCACCCCCTTCACTGACATCACCCTCATCACCAACATCATTCCTATTACTAACATCAAATTCATCACTAACATCACCCTCACTAACATCATGAACAACACCCACATCACTAACATCACCACCATCACTAACATCACTCCCATCACGAACATCAACCTCATCACTAACATCACCCCCATCACGAACATCACTCCCATCACGAACATCACTCCCATCACGAACATCACTCCCATCACGAACATCACCCTCATCACTAACATCACCCTCATCACTAACATCACCCTCATCACTAACATCGCTCCCATCACTAATATCATGAACATCACCCTCATCACTAACATCACACCCATCAGTAACATCACCCCCTTCACTAACATCACCCTCATCACCAACATCATTCCTATTACTAACATCAACCACGTCACTAACATCAAATTCATCACTAACATCACCCTCATCACTAACATCACACCCATCACTAACATCACACCCATCACTAACATCACACCCATCACTAACATCACCCCCATCATCACTAGCATCAGTCTCATCATGAACATTACCCACATCACCCTCATCACTAACATCACTACCGTCACTAACATCACTCCCATTACTAACATCACCCTTGGTACAAACATTACTCCCATCATTAACATCACCCTCATCACTAACATCACTCCCATCATGAACATGACCGCCATCACAAAGATCACCCTCATCACTAACATTACCCCAATCACTAACATCACTCCCCATCACTAACATCACTCCCATTACTACCATCACCACCATTACCAACATCACCCTCATCACTAACATCACCCCAATCACTAACATCAACCCTCATTACTAACATCACTCTCACCACTAACATCACTCCCATCACTAAAATCACCCCCATCACTAACAACACCCTCATCACCAACATAACCCTCATCGCTAACATCACCCTCAACTCTCTCATCGCTCGCATCACTCCCATCACCACCATCACTAACATCAACTTCATCACTAATATCACTCTCATCATTAACATTTTGTGGTTTGGGGTGTGTTCCAAACATAACTGGGGAGAGTTCAGGCCAAAAATGTTCCCTTTTGGACCATCAATCCCAGTGAATGCGCCATGTCTATATGAATGATCAGGACAGATTAAGAAAGGATAGAGACGTATACATGTAGAACAGGAGTCAACTACAGAGGTCCCAGTGAAGTATGTAAAATGCAAATATGAACATTAAAACCCATTTGGAGAGAAGTGAGGGTCCATGAAAATACACTGGTGACTAAGGTTTAGTGGAATCCTCAGATATTCAGTAAGATTATCAAAGCGAAGAGAATAATGAGGGAAATAGTACCTCCCACTCGGGACCAGCGTGGCAAGCTCTGCGTAAAACCAGAGACCACTGTTCGAATATGGAACTAACTCTTAACTGCAGTATTCACTTCACCTGTGGTTACATCATTTCCAAAGTTAAACAAACAGGCAGAAAACTAGCCACCAGGATACGTGAAATCAACTCGGCACAAAAAGACATGACCTTCTCTCATTGATACCCTTACATACGGATGCAGAAGGACACCACTTCGACTAGGACAACACATCCATCCTAGGACAAGCCAAACAGAGACACGCATGAGAATTCCTATAAGCACGGCATTCCAACCGGAATGCTATCAATAAACACATTGACTTGGATCCCATTTACCACCCCCAGAGAAAAAGAACCGGAAATGACATCATCATAGGAAATTATGTCACCACAGGCAATGACATCACCAATCCTACGAAAATCAAGCATATAAATAGAAATCGGGCTACACCACCAGTGCTTCATTCGATGGCTCACTGAAGATGTGACGAAAATGAACCATTACCAACATCGCCCTCATGTCTGAAAATGAACCTTCCAGCTCAGCGAACAAAATTACATCCAAATCTTCAATGGGGAGCTGGAAGATTTCCTCAAACACGTCCTCATTGCTGATTGGTCTGTGAGTTAGGAGTTTGTTGAAATGATCTCTCCATCAGAAGCTGATGGTTTCTCTCCCTCTCTAATGGGTGCTATCTGCATCAGTTTGAGGCCGAGGCTGTGGGCTCTGTGTATTGCTGAGGTGGCCCTGAGGAAAGCCTGGTTCTTGTCAACAATGAGCAGCAGCTCCTTAGCTTCCACCCATCCCCTCCCCCCATTGGTTCCCTATTTCCCTCGTTGCTGAGTTTTCCTCTTTGCCTCGCTGGTGATGTCATTGTGGATGCACAGACAGCTTTCCTTGTTTTGTCAATGAGGTCTTGCATGATGTGATCATTCTTGCCAAACTAGTCTTGACGTTTCCCGTAGCCCATGGTGTCTTCACAGCAGGAGGTAATGGCTGTCTTCGGCTCTTTCCCTGTTTCTACCACTCCATGAAAACGAGCTCTCTGGAAATTTTGGTGAAAACATTGTTGGGCGCTCTCTAGGCTGCTTGGTTCATGAAGTTGCTCAATTTAGAGGTTTTTTTATGAACTGCTTCTTCATCTTCAGTTGCTTCTGCTGGCATTTGATGGCCATTGAGGAGTAGATGAGGCATCTGCACTGGTTGTTGCTTTGGGAATGAAGACATGGCCTTCATTGGCCTGTGCACAGCTTTTGACTCCATCAATCAGGAAGTGTTACGGAAGATCCTGTCAAAGGCCAGCTGTTCAGTGAGCTTCATCAACATCC
Organism: Chiloscyllium plagiosum; assembly: GCF_037043375.1. NCBI lineage: Eukaryota > Metazoa > Chordata > Chondrichthyes > Orectolobiformes > Hemiscylliidae > Chiloscyllium > Chiloscyllium plagiosum. The sequence goes on from NW_028270142.1 coordinate 144,095,126, forward strand.
TCTATTCCCTCCAAGGCATGATGTCAGTGACTGTTCTCACCAATGGAAAGATGACCGAATCCTTTGAGGTCAGGACAGGGGTCAAGCAGGGAAGTGTCCTCACCACCATCCACTTCTTCATTTTCATCACCACCAAATCTGCACCTTGTCAAGACCAAGTTTCCCAGCGGTGTGGACACTATCGACAGGATGGTCAGAAAACTTCCCAACTTCAACTGGTTGGAGCCCAATAAGAAAATGACACCAACCTCACTCGTGGAACTATCATGTTTGGGTGTCAATCTCTTCTGTCCCGGAAGAGAATCTTCAATCCTCCCTTATCACCTTCATGGAAGCATTCCAAAGAATTGGTCTCAGCCTCAACCTCAAAAAGACTCCAATCCTTTACCCACCCATGTCAGGTCAAGATCCACTCCATCCCTCCATTACGATCAATGGAAAAATCTTCCCAAACATGGAACATTCCCCTTCTCGGGAAGCCACCTCTCATCTAAGGCTGACATCGATATGGAGATTCAACATCACATCCGATCTGCAAGCACTGACTTCGGATACTTGAGGATGAGAGTCTTTGATGACCATGGCCACTGTGCTGAGACCAGGATCCTTGTGTATAAGGCAGCTAGCTTTCAACTCTTCGATATGGCTCTGCAACCTGAATTATATATATAGATGACACCCTGGCATGATAGGTCTAACATACGATGAACGGCTGAGCATTCTGGGATTGTATTCATTCGAGTTTAGAAGGTTGAAGGGAGATCTAATAGAAACTTACAAAATAATGCATGGCTTAGAAAGGGTGGATGCTGGGAATTTGTTTCTGTTAGGCGGGGATACTAGGACCAATGGCCACAGCCTTAAAATTGTTGGGGGGGGGGGGGGGGGTCAATTTAAAATGGAAATGAGGAGACATTTCTTCAGCCAGAGAGTGGTGGGCCTGTGGAATTCATTGCCATGGAACCCAGTGGAGGCTGGGACGTTAAAAGTCTTCAAGGCAGAGATTGATAAATTCTTGAACTCGCAAGGAATTAAGGGCTAGGGGAGAGTGTGGGTAAGTGGTTTTGAAATGCTCATCAGCCATGATTGAATGGCGGAGCGGACTAGATGGGCCAAATAGCCTTACTTCCACTCCTATGTCTTATGGTCTTATGGTCCTGTGTGCAGTTCCAGCTGTCTCCACTGCTGAATTCTGGGTGGGTCTGAAAAAGTTATTGACCAATCAAGTTGGCTGGCATGAATCCCCATTCTTGGGTAAAATGGAGTCTTGTTGCTTTGGGGATGACCTTTGATCTTTCTACTGGACAGAGTGGTGTGACGTCCAGTCCAAAGTTTCCGTCCTCAAACCAGATGTTTGTGGAATGTTGGCTTCTGAACTTTCCAAAGAGCCCTTCAAAAAGCTCTCTAATGCCCCAAGGCTGTGAATAGAATGAGAAGAATGGAAGTTCCATCGAAGCCGTTTCCAAAATGACATCGATGAGAACATTGTGCAAGTGCGTGTGTATGGAATGAGCTGCCAGAGGAGATGGTGGCGGCTGGTACAATTGCAACAATTAACTGGTAACCTCGGAAGGTGTGACCTCAAGTCCTACATGTGTGTCTGGAACCCCTGCTCTCTGAGCTGGCCCTGCTGGCACAGTCGGGGAAGGGGCGGGGGGAGTTGGTCACATTATTGTAGCACCATCTTCCAGATGAAGCATTTAACAGCTGCCCACCATATCCGAGGCCGAAGGTTTTGAGATATAAAGAGGGGCTGGATAGGCCAATTCCCCCTTCCCTGCAGCATCGGAGGCTGAGAGGTGTCCTGATTGAGGTTTATAAAATCATGAGGGGCATGGATAGAGTGATGGGTCAAGGTCTTTTCCCCAGAGTAGGGGAGGCCAAAACTAGAGGGCATAGGTTTAGGGTGAGAGGGGAAAGATTTAAAATGGACCTAAGGGGCAACCTTTTCACGCAGAGGGTGGTGCGTTTATGGAATGAGCTGCCAGAGGATGTGGTGGAGGCTGGTACAATTGCAACATTTAAAAGGCATCTGGATGGGTACATGAATAGGAAGGGTTTAGAGGGAAATGGGCCAACTGCAGGAAAATGGGACTAGTTTAGTTTAGCAAACTGGTCAGCATGGCCAAACAGCCTGTTTCCAAGCTGTATGACTCCATGAGACCTTTCTGTGAATAAACAGACAGTGACCACACTTCACAAGGCACTCAACAGCTGCAATTTACTTTATGATGCTCCTACACTCTAAATAGTGTTATCGAAATTAAAGTTTCTTTTGCCTTGAAGGAAATCAGGTTAGAATTGAAATTTTCAAATGATGCTCCTTTGCGCATCACTTTAAACCAAACCAAAACAGACTGCTTTCAGGTGTAAACGTTATTCTAAACTGCTTTTCTGCAATTTCCAAAATAACATTTCTCCTCTATGTATCTGTTTCCATGTATTTATACTTACAACACCTATTGGTTGAGAGAGAGGGATATTCTGTATTCTTTCTTCTTACCTTTCAAACACAATAATCATTTGTCTTAAAAGAATGCAATAATAAAATGGCAACAGGACTGGATGTCTGGATTCCACAATGATCACCAAGTACTACAAATTTCACATATCTTACTTCTTTCAATATATTACAAATTTCAAATTATTGTTACCTTTTACAGTGCTTCAAAATATTATCATTCTAAAATGTATATAATTTTCAAGCAAGTTTAGCAACTTCAAAATCTTACAACTTTTATAAAATTATAAAGTATTATATATAAAACACTACAACTTTTGAGGTAGTAACAAGTTTCCAAATTGTTGCACTTTTCAAAAATGTGTAGATTTCAAAGCAAATTTTATATCTTCCAAAATATTACAACCTTCACAATATTATAATTTTCAAAACATTGCAACTTTGAGATGGATACAAGCTTCCAAAATGTTACAGTTGTCAAAATATAAATTTCAAAACAAATTTTATAACTTTCCAAATATTGCAACTTTCACAATAAGTTTCAAAACACAAACTTTGAGATGGATACAAGCTTCCAAAATGTAACTGTTTTCAAAATATAAGTAAGTTTTACAAAACAAATTTGACAACTATCCAAATATTGCACCTTTTACAACATTACAGATTTCGAAACAAAGATTGCAACTTCCACCAGGACGACAACCATTAAAATGTTTGCAACTCAACTTTCCGCATATTTCTTCTACTCCGGTCAAAATAAAAGAAATCAAGAACAAACAAGAGGTAAGAAAACCAAAAGCGCCTGAGAATCCTGGAGACAGAGAAAAGAAAGTACACCAGCAGCAAAACAATCAAAGACAAATAATCCTTTTTTTATGAGAAAGGATATTTATTCCTGAATTGAGTTGGAGCAGGGATAAAATACAGGACTTGCACATTGCAAGTACCAACCAGAAGGGGGAAGAGTACAGCTTCAGAAGATGCCTTTTGCAAAGTGGGAAGAGAGAGAGAGGGGGGGGGGGGGGGGGGATAGGGATACAAAACAAGGCAGGAGCAGCGGCTGCAGCAGCGAGCAGTTAAGAGCACAAAGGCTCCAGATCCGGAGTTTTTGATGGGGACGGCAAATCCAGAAGTCCAGATCTTGCTAATGGCTTTAGAATTCATCATATGCAGCAAGGCGTGCACTCTGAAGCTGACAATGATTTCCTCAGTGGTTACGTACAGTGCGTGTCCCTGTGGGGAAGGCCCCCCCACTGGAGCTATCCTGATGGGTTTGGGGCCTTGTTTAAATTTTCCATTATTATGTGGACTACCGGAGCGACAGCGCAGTCCAAGACTTTGCAGGTTTGTGTTGAGGAGGGAGTGGGGGAATCGCTTCCACTTGAACGCGAAGACTTAGAACCCTTAACAAGCTCTGATTCCAGTAGGAATTTTTTTTAAAAATGTATATAATAACTAGCCCTCCCCGTAAGGAAAAAAAAGATCTGTAGCCTTTAGAATGCAGCAAAAAAAGTAATGTAAGCTTCCCAGTTTATATTTTTTATTTTAAATACGTTTGATTTTTTAATTTCTTTTTACTCCCTGTAGTGCATTCCCTTCCCAATGCGAGGGTACAAGAAATGCTACAATTCTGATGGTGGAATTTACAGATTTAAGACAGTCTTCTGACGCTTTTACTTAATTTTCCTGGATGCTGCTTAATTTTTTTTCCTCTCTGGGAGAGTGTGAACGAGTGGACAAGACAATGAACTGTTTATTTTAATTCTGTGGGATAGACAGAGAGAGAGAGACAGAGAGAAAGCAACATTTTATTGAGGGGAGCGAGCTGTTAACGTGTCTAGGGGGCTTTTAGTAGAGAGTGCACAGGAAGGACCCCAGACCCAAGTCTTGAAGAAGGGCTGTTTAATGCCCTTTAGGATGTCTCGCCGAAAACAAGCGAAGCCCAGATCTCTGAAAGGTAAGTAAAGCAGAACCGTCACTTAATCCGCAAACAACAATCCTTCTCACCGGCCCCTTGAATGTATGAAAAGTTACATTGATAAAAACAGCTGCTGGGGCTGGGGGTGGGTGGGCTGTGTTTGTGGGGAGGGGAGGTGGTTGGGGGGGGGGGGGGGGGGGGGGTTGTATGTGTGGGGAGGTGCGGTGGGTGGTGGAGGGGCTGGTGGTTTTGGAAAGTGTGTTTCTTCTTCCCCCATCTGATACCGAGTCTGCTGGTCCCTGGGACTGGGACAGGGTCTCGTAGCCCCGGCCGGGCTAGTACCGCGGGCTCGATGTTGGCCTGGGAGAGCTGGGGGGGGGGGGGGGAGGATGGGGTGGGGTGAGTGCAGTCATAGCCCCCAGAAGCCCCCTCCCCACCCCCTTCCCCTTGTTCCTTGTGTGAGAGACTGCTCCGGGGAGCGGTAGCACTTTAGTTGTGATAGTGGGGGGGGGATTTAGACTTGAGTTGCGTTTGGGTGGTAACTAAGATGCAGCAAGACTTGGGTTTTAGCTCCGATACAATGGGTTACATTTTACTGTTAAAGAGATACAGTGTACTGGGGTGTTGACTAAGAGAACAGGTTAGATTTTGGTCTTAACGGAGATCGTGTTGTTGCATTTTGCTTTTAACTGAAATGCAGTGTGTTGCAGTTAGGCTTTAACTAATGTACAGGTGATTGGAATGTTGTGTCTTTTTTATAATCTCAGCTGTAATACAGTATTTCGTTTGATCTTAGCTGAGATGCAATGTTACATTTGGTCTTAACTGAGATACATTGTCTTACTTCTGTAGTCTTAGCTGAGATAATGTATTTCGTTTGATCTTAGCTGAGAGACAATGTTACATTTAGTCTTAGCTGAGATCACTGTATTCGTTTATTCTTAGTTAATAACTGAGTGTTAGCTTTGGTCTGAACGGAGAAAGCATATTGCATTTGGTTTTATCTGAGATGCAGAGTTACAATTGGTCTTCACCAAGACAGAGTGTTACACTTGGTCTTAGCTGAGGTACAGTGTATTTTCGTTTGGCTTTAGCTGAGGTAGTTCTAGATCAGTGATGCTGGAAGAGCACAGCAATTCAGGCAGCATCCGAGGACAGGCAAAATCGACGTTTCGGGCAAAAGCCCTTCATCAGTGTTTTTACCTCTTTAGCTGAGGTAGTGTTTGTTGGCTAATTAAGACACGCTGTGTATTGGGTGTGAAGGAATGTTGCGACAAAGTTTCACTCAGCGCCGAGTCACATGGGCTTTGGTCTTTAGGAATCCTTAAGCAACAAGAAATTTAAACAAATTTAAAGCAGGATCCCGGTCGGATTCACTTGATCAGAGAGAGAGAGAGAGTCTCAGTAACAGCGTTTCCAGAGTGTGGCAGCGAGCTGTCAGTTTCTGCATATTGTCTCTCTCTCTCTCTCTCTCTGTTCAGATGTTGACTTTTTTTGTGTGTGTTGTCACGACCATTTAAGACTCTCTCACACACTCGCAAGATAACATCGGAGCGATGAAGGGGAACTGCTACATAAAAGACCAGAGAATGCGACTCTCAGAGTCCGATTGGCAGAATTTAGGAGTTTGGTATTTGGATGTGAGAGATTGCAAAGATAATCGAGGAGGAAGCCGCTGCTGAATATTGTGTGGAAGGAGCTAATCTCTGAGTCGGTTTATCCGGTTTGGGACGTTTCAAGGGGAGGGGGGAGGTGGGAAACCGACTGTGGGATGTGAGGAAATCATAAAGAGGATCGATTTCTGAGGAATCCGACATGTTACCCACATCATGCTTTTTTAAAATGAATCTCTCCCTCTCTCTCTCTCTCTGGTTTGAACAGCGTTAGGAGAGACAGAGATTGGGACTAAAGTCATAATTGATCAAGGATGTGATCCCTCATCACTCTCTTCCCCCTTTCAAATGAAACTTACATTCAGTTTGGCTGGAAGGGAGATTTTGCAGTCAGAGTGCAGAGATTTTGAATTCTTTTTTAATCAGTTATGGCAAAAGAAATGTTGATTGGTGCATTAATTGTCATTGAAAACCCTGTGTGCGTGATGGGGGGGGGGGTGGTGGAGGGGGCAAGGGCTGGCAGATGCAGACAAGTCAATGCTCTGAATCTGTAGCATTAATACTGTTCAGCAGCACATTACTGCAGATGCTGGAATCTGTACTGAAAACAACAAATGCTGGAGATCACAGCAGGTCAGGCAGCATCCATGGAGAGAGAGCAAGATAAGGTTTCAAGTCTAGATAACTCTTCATCAGAACTGAAGTGTGGAGGGGACAGGATAAATGCTGATGAACAGTCACCTAGACTTGAAATATTAGCTGATTAACACTAGGCAAAAGTGAGGACTGCAGATCAGAATTTAGATTAGAGTGGTGCTGGAAAATCACAGCAGGTCAGGCAGCATCCAAGGATCAGGAAAATCAACATTTCGGGCAAAAGCCCTTCATCAGGAATGAATGAATTCCTGAAGGGCTTTTGCCCGAAATGTCGTTTTTTTTTCCTGCTCCTCGGATGCTGCCTGATCTGTGCTGATAAATACTGTCCAACCATTCTCAACCTCTAGATCCAGGTGGTTAACATTGAATTCCTTCCTGTTTGAAAGGCAAGCTGGATCTGTTCCGTTGCTGGTGTGTCTATATTTAAGTGTGAGCTGTGTTAGAAAGACCATGCTAATGGTAAATGAACAGGAGCCAGCTGAAGTGTGGGAGATGGAAGTGTTGTTTGGCTGTGAGTCGCTAATGAGCAAAGCTGTGGGTCAGCTTCTGAGCAGGAGGCAGCGCTGAGGAAATGCTGGATTTTACATTTGGATTTAACAATTCTTTGTGGATCAGGCCACCCTCAATCCAACTGATTTCTAACCCCCCCCCCCCCCCACCAAAAATGGAAAAAATACCGGGAATTTGTGAGCGGATTCTCGGCATGGTTTTGTTTTGAGGTCTCAGGAACAAATGCTTCCTTCCTCTCTTCAGAGAAAGAAGAGATCCAAACTCACTGGCTTCAATTTCTCGTGTTCCTTTTGTTTTTGTTCTCCCATCGATGCCGGGTGTTTCTGGATTGTACTGAGGCAAGCTTGCATTCATGTAGCACCTGCGGGCCACAGAAGAGCCATGATCCAGGTCAAATAGAGTGGAGGGGCTGAATGGCCGCCTCTTGTTATTGTGTTCCTGTATACCACGTGTCACAAATCTTTGATTGAAGATGCTCGATGGGTATAGTGTCCCACCAAACCAGGCACCTAAGGGCAGATGGTCAAAGGTGTGGCTGATGGTAGAAGATTTCAGAAATGTCTTGAGAGCAGGCACTGAGTTGGAGAGGTTAAATTCACCCCCAGGAGGCTGGGTGCACATTGTCCTGCATTTTGTTCAAACATGCCTCTGAGCTGCATTCTACATTTGATTGCTTTCTTGAATCTGGTGATGGATTCTGCCTCCACTGCACTCTGGGGCAGAGAGTTCCACAGATTCCCCACCCTCTGACAGAAGTAATTTCTCCTCATCCCAGTTTTGAACCCACCTCCTCTCACTGTGTTCCTATGACCTCATGTTTGAGACTGTCCCACAAAGGGGAACAGCTTTTCAGTAACCACTTTATCAATCCCCTCAATCAGATTCCCCAAACCACCCCGCCCTCCCTGTTCTACTGAACTCCAGCGAGTACAAGCCCAAACTGATCAACTGCTTCTTCCATTCCTGGAATCAATACAGTGACCCTCCTCTGAACTGCTTCCAGTGCCACCACATCCTTCCTCGAGTAAGGAGACCAAAACTGGACACAATATTCCGGCTGTCATCTCACCACTACCTTTATATAATTGTAACAACACTCCTTTTAATTTTATAATCTTCTCGATGAGGTGCTGAATATTCTCAGACACACCTTTTCCATGTGTTGACAGGACTGCTAGCTCTTCCTGTTGGTAACTTGTATTAATCCTTCAATATAAGGGTTCAGAAAAGATTTACAAGGATGTTGCCAGGGTTGGAGGATTTGAGCTACAGGGAGAGGCTGAACAGGCTGGGGCTGTTTTCCCTGAAGCAGCGGAGGCTGAGGGGTGACCTTATAGAGGTTTATAAAATTATGAGGGGCATGGATAGGATAAATAGGCAAAGTCTTTTCCCTGGGGCCGGGGAGTCCAGAACTAGAGGGCACCGGTTTAGGGTGAGAGGGGAAAGATATAAAAGGGACTTAAGGGGCAACTTTTTCACACAGAGGATGGTACGTGTATGGAATGAGCTGCCAGAGGATGTGATGGAGGCTGGTACAATTGCAACATTTAAGAGGCATTTGGATGGGTATATGAATAGGAAGGGTTTGGAGGGATATGGGCCGGGTACTGGCAGGTGGGACTAGATTGGGTTGGGATATCTGGTCGGCATGGACAGGTTGGACCGAAGGGTCTGTTTCCGAGCTGTACATCTCTATGACTGTATAGCTCTATCTTACCAATCCATTGGTGTGATCCACCCCTTAGGTCTGACACTTAAATACCCTTACAGCGAATTGAGGAACAGCAGGGTAAGGTGCAAGACAGTTGAACTTGAAAATAGATATTTTTGTATTCTTCTCCCATGGGCTGTGGAACTCATTGGTCAGGCCAGCAATTGTTACCCTGTACCTAACTGTCCTGGAGAAAGTGATGGAGAGCTGCCTGTGACTGAGTGTCTTGCTTGGAAGTTTCTCAGGGCAGTTCAGAGTCAATGCCATTGCTATGGGTCTGCAGCCTTGTATAGACTAGACCAGCCGTAAGGAATGGCAGGTCCATCTGTATCTGATATGAGTGAACTATTAACTATTTCTTGCAGTTGATGACTGCCATTGAAAGAAGCTTTATAAGTTCACGTTTGATGGAATATTATCTTTGATTCTTAACTGCCCTCTGAAACAGCCGAGCAAGGCAGTCAGCTCAAGGGGCAGCTATGGGGGGGCAACAAATTCTTGATAGCGATGCCCACTTCCTGTGAAAGATAAAAATTGCTGAATTTTAATTCCACGTACTGCCATGGTGGGGGTTGAACCCATGGCCCCAGGCTATTAGATGAGGGCATGGGAATTCCAGCCCAGGAATGTAACCCCACTGTGCTACAACAACCCTTTGAATGATGGAACATACCCCCTACATCCCACTCCTAGCCCCTTTTCCATATGTTGGTGTTCTTTAAAATAAGCTTGTCGCCAGCTACACTACTGTGTTTGTTGTGTGTGTGCGTGTATCTGTATCTGGGTGTGTGTGTCTGGGGGTCTGGGTGTGTGTATCTATCTGGGTGTGTATATCTGTGTGTCTGTGAATGTGTTTGTGTGTATCTGTTTCTGGGTGTGCGTGTGTATCTGTGTGTGTGTGTGGGTGTATCTGAGTATGTGTGGGTGTGTGAGTATATGGGTGTGTGTGTCTGTGTGTATCTGAGTGTGTGGGTGTGTATCTATCTGGGTGGTTGTGTACCTGGGTGGGAGTCTGTGTGTATCTGTATCTGTGTCTGTGTGTATCTGTGTCTGTGTGTATCTGTGTCTGTGTGTGTGTGTATCTGTATATGTGTCCGTGTGTATATGTGTGTGTTTGTGTGTCAGTGTGTGTCTGTCTGTTTGTCTTTGTCTGTGTGTCTGCATGTGTGTGTGTGTGTCTGTTTGTTTATATGTGTGTATATGTGTCTGTGTGTATATATGTCTGTGTATCTGTATATGCGTATATGTAAATGTCTGTGTCCATGTACGTGTGTACATGTGTCCGTGTGTTTGTGTATACCTGTGTCCGCATGTGTCTGTGTATCTTCATGTCTGCATATGTGTCACTGTGTGTGTATATGTCTGTATATATGTATGTGTGCGTGTGTATATCTGTGTCTGTCTGTGTGTATATCTGCGTGCCTGTGTGTGTGTTTGTTTGTGCTGTGTCTGTGTGTGTGTTTGCTTGTGCGTTTATCCGTGCATGTGTATGTGTGTGTCTTTGTGCCTATGTTTGTGTGTATATGTGTCAATATATGTGTCTGCGTGTGTGTGTTTGTGAGAGTGGTGGAAGGAGGGGGCAAAGGCCATAGATGAGCTCTTTAGAGAAAGAGTCATCGTGTTTCTGTACTGCTTCAATGTTGCTGTGCTGCATGCATAGTGAGATGGTTCTGTTTTGATCTCTTCTGCCCATGGGTGGGAATATTGGTGGACTCATGGGCTGCAGTGGGCAGCTCACCACCACTTTCTCAAGGGTCAACTAGGGACAGACGATAAATGCTGACCCAGCCAGTGATGCCCATGTCCTGGGAGTGAATACAAATACTCAGCGTTTTGTGGACCTTCCCAAGTTCAGCCATCTACTCCCTACTCAGCTGTGTCTGCAGTTAGCTTTCAGATGAGAAACTAAGCTGAGGTGGGTGTGTTTGCCCTCTCAGGTGGATGTGTAAGATCCCAGTGCCACCGCTTTACTGGAGGCAGAGCAGCAGGTGTTCCTATTCCGTGGCCTGGCCAGTGTTGGGGATTCGCGATGATCGGGACATGGTCTGATTCTGGGAGCTCGCTGCGTTTGTGAATTGGCGGGCGGTGTTTGTCTACATGAGCACTTCAATGGAGGGATGGCCTGAGGCAGGGGCAGGCGCTATTGAAATGCAAACCAGGCTGTTATCCATTACACTGTGGGCAAGTAACGTAACCAGCCACTGTCCAGTCTGCCTGGTTGGGTTTGAGCCTGGAGTTTGTGTCTGTTTCAGCTTCAGTCTCACTAAAAAAATAATAACAAAGTAATTTCTCAAGGTATCTGACAATGTGAGGAGAACGCAAGGTGTTTGCGGAAGGCTGTCTGATTCTACAAGCCTCCTCCTTCATTCTGTAAATGTTTGTTTCAGGCCTAACTTTTACACATCAAGCATCCCCCAGGGGATAATTAGTAACCACAAACCTACTTCTTGAACAAAACCCCGATGACTGAATCTCCACAAACCCCTGGCGTGGAGGATTCCAAAGTTTCACCTCCCTCTAAATGAAGAGATTCCTCCTCATCCCAGTCTCAACTGTGACCCTTCCCCTCCGGCTGCAGGAGGTGCAAAACCTGCCCTCACACCTTCCCCCTCAGCTCCACCCAAAGCCCCAAAGGATCGTTCTAAGTCTGGCGGAGATTTACCTGCATTTCCTCTGACCTGATTTATTGCATCAGTTGTTCCCGATGTGGTCTCCTCTACATTGGGGAGACCGAGCACAAACTTGGGGACTGGTTGAGGGATCCGAACGTTCCAATCAACCTCGCCTTCTGGTTTCCAGCCATTTCAACTTCCCTTGATGACTTGTCCATCCTGGGCCACCTTCACCAGACACAAACTGGATGGGGAACACCTCACTTCCGCCTCGGGAGCTTACAACCATACGGCTGTAACATAGAATTCACCCGCTTCCGAATCTCCCCACTCTGCCAGCCCTCCCTCTCTATCCTGCCCCTTTAACCTCACCCTACCTGTCCACCTTCCTTCCCATATATCTGCTTCCCCCTTCCCATTGACCACCTCCTACCTCCATCCATCTATCACCATCCCAACCAATTTTTCCCTCAGCCCCACCCCCCCTCCCTGTATTTATTTCTCATCCCCCTTCCCCCTACCCCTGATGGAAGGTTCTGATCTGAAATGTCGACTCCCCCCCCGAGGCTACTTGACCTGCTGTGTTTTTTCCAGCTGAACTCCACCTGGGTGGCATGGTGGCTCAGTGGTTAGCACTGCTGCCTCACAGCACCAAGGTCCCAGGTTTGATTCCAGCCTCAGGTGACTGTCTGGGTGGGGTTTGCACATTCTCCCCGTGTCTGTGTGGGTTTCCTCCGGGTGCTCTGGATTCCTCCCACAGTCCAAAGATGTGCAGGTCAGGTGAATTGGCCATGCTAAATTGCCCGTAGTGTTAGGTGCATTAGTTAGAGGGAAATGGCTCTGGGTGGGTTACTCTTCGGAGGATCGGTGTGGACTGGTTTGGCCAAAGGGTCTGTTTCCACACTGTGGGGAATCTAATCTGAATTCTGTACCCACTCTGACTCTTCAGCATTTGCAGTCGTCACTATCTCTCTATTCTCGGTTTGGCAAATTGTTCTTCTGATTTTATTGTTGTCCCATGTACCGACACACAGTGAAAAGTGTTGTTTTGTGTGCTGTATAGGCAGATCATACTATATAAAGTGCATCAGAGTAGCAGAACAGAGTGCGGACTACAGTGTCGCAGCCACAGAAAAGATGCACAGAGGGAGAGAGATCAGAATTAACATTTGAGAGGTCTGTTCAAAGGTTTGGTAACAGCAGGGCAGAAGCTGTTCATGATTCTGTTGTTATGTGTTTTCAAACATTTGTATCTTCTGCCCCATGGAAGAGGGTGGGAGAGAGTATAACTGGGATTGGTGGGGTCTTTGATGATGTTGGGTTGCTTTCCCGAGGCAGTGGGAAGTGTAGATGGAGTCAGTGGATGGGAGGCTGGTTTGTGTGATGGACTGGGCTGTGTTCACAACTGTCTGCAGTTTCTTGTGATCTTGGGCAGAGCAGTTGCCGTACCGCACTGTGATACATCCGGATAGGATGCTTTCTACAGTGCATCTGTAAACATTGGTCAGAGTTATTGTGGACATGCTGCATTTCCTTAGCCTCCTGAGGAAGTAGAGACGTTGTTGTGCTTTCTTGACTGTAGCGTTGACATGGGTGGACCATTGTTAGGCAAAAGTGAGGGCTGTAGATGCTGGAAACCAGAGTCTGGATCAGAGTGGTGCTGGAAAAGCACAGCAGGTCAGGCAGCATTCGAGGAGCAGGAGAATCGACGTTTCAGGCAAAAGCCCTTCATCAAGACAGATTGTTGGTGATCTTAGGAACTTGATGCTATCCACCATCTCCATCTCAGCTTCAGACAGGGGTGTGCCCTCCACCCTGCTCCCTGAGGTCAATCAGCAGCTCCTGTTTTGCTGATGTTGAGGGAGAGATTGTTGTCTTTACACCATGCCACTAAGCGCTCTATCTCTCTCCTGTATTCTGTCTCATTGTTGTTTGAGATCTGACCTACAACGTCAGCAAACTTGTAAATGGAGTTGGGGCGGAATTTGGCCGCACAGTCGTGTGTGAATAAGGAGTACAGTGGGGCTGAGTTTGGAAACATTAACTCTGTTTCTCTCGCCACAGATGCTGCCAGACCTACTGAGTTTCTCCAGTGTTCTCTGTGTGTTTGTGTTAGTAATCCAGAACCCCAGGTTAATGTTCTGAGGACATGAGATCAAATCCCACACATCAGATGGTGGCATTTGAATGCAACAATAATCTGGCATAAAAAGATAAGTTGTAACCATTGTCACTTGCTCTGAAGTCACATCTGGTTCACTAATGTCCTTCAGGGAAGGAAATCTGCCATCCTTACCCAATCTGGTCTATGTGTGACTCCAGACCCACAGCAACATGTTTGACTCTTAAACTGACCTCTGGGCAGTTATGGATGGGTAATAAATGCTGGCCTGACCAGTGACACCCATGTCCCACCTAAAAATAAAGCAAAAGTTTTCCAAATCGCATCATCATGCATGTAGATTCGTTGAATTATTTTCCACTGTTTAAAATACGCAGTTTTAAAATGGAAGTTCATGCACTTTGGTCGGAAGAATAGAGGCATAGACTATTTTCTAAATGGGGAGAAAATTCAGAAATCTGAAGTGCAAAGGGACTTGGGAATCCTAGTCCAGGATTCTGTCAAGGTAAACTTGCAGGTTGAGTCAGTAGTTAGGAAGGCAAATGCAATGATGGCATTTATTTTGAGAGGACTAGAATATAAAAGCAGGGATGGACTCCTGACGCTCTGTAAGGCTCTGGTCAGACCACATTTGGAGTATTGTAAGAAATTTTGGGCTCCATAAATTGGGAAGGATGCATAAGAATGTTCCCAGGAATGAAAATCTTAACATGTGAGGAATGTTTGAGGACTCTGGATTTATACTCATTAGAAGGATGAGAGGGACCTGATTGAAACATACAGAATACGGAATGCCCTGGACAGAGTGGATGTTGGGAAGATGTTTCCATTGGTAGGAGAGACTAGGACCAAGGGCACAGCCTTACAGTAAAGGGAAGACCTTTTAAGAACATAGAACATTACAGTGCAGTACAGGCCCTTCGGCCCTTGATGTTGCGCCAACCAGTTATACTAATCTGAAGTCCATCTAACCTACACTATTCCATGTACGTCCATATGTTTGTCCAATGACGATTTAAATGTACTTAAAGTTGGCGAATTTACTACCATTGCAGGCAAAGCATTCCATACCCTTACTACTCTGAGTAAAGAAACTACCTCTGACATCTGTCCTATATCTATCACCCCTCAATTTAAAGCTATGCCCCCTCGCGCTCGCCGTCACCATACTTGGAAAAAGGCTCTCCCTGTCCACCCTACCTAACCCTCTGATTATCTTATATGTCTCTATTAAGTCACCTCTCAACCTTCTTCTCTCTAACAAAAACAGCCTCAAGTCCCTCAGCCTTTCCTCGTAAGGCCTTTCCTCGTAAGACCTTCCCTCCATACCAGGCAACATCCTAGTAAATCTCCTCTGCAAGAATGGAGATAAGGAGGAACTTCTTCAGCCAGAGAGTGGGAAATGTATCAAATTCATTGCCACAGAAGGTAGCAGAGGCCAGGTCACTGAGTATATTTAAGATGGAGACAGGTAGGTTTTTGGTTGTTAATGGGATCAAGGGTTACGCAGCGAAAACGGGAGAATGGGTTGAGAACCTTATTCGCCATGATTGAATGGTGGAGCAGACTGGATGGGCTGAATGGCCTAATTTCTGCTCCTGTGTCTTTATGGTCTTATAGTCACTGTATTAACACTGTTAAGAGAGGTCCATTTATTAACCAGACCTTTATTTAAGGGCACATTGTCTTGTGGTAAAAGTTGAATAGTACTATCTCAGTCTTTCTTTTCTATGCCCTGTAGCCTAAGAACAGAACCTCTAAGTTTTAACTTACTTGTATTTTCCATAAGGTGGGTCTGGAAATGTGAGCCTTACAGTATGTAGTCACTTTAAAAGATTTCAGAATTCTTCTGTGAGCAGTAGGGCAACAATGGATTATGGGAAAAGGGCCGGAAAATGAGGAATGTTGGATCAGCCATGATCCCATTGAACGGTGGAGCGAACTTGAGGGGCCGAATGGTCCCTGATGGGCCGAGCAGTGAAGCCCTCCCAGCTCAGACCAGTCGGTAAAGGAAGGTGTAACCCAGTGACTGACTGATTGTGGGGACCCTTTGGAATTCCGGTTCAGCTGCAGGTACAGTGAAGCCTCTCACTGCATCACCTGAGCTTTGTCGCAGTGTCTGAACTGTACTGTCCCTGAGCCACCTGTTAAGTTGAAAAGAGGTGAAGAAAAGTTCCAATTTGAATAAGAGATGAATATTGAACAAGACCATAATATATAAGAGCAGAATTAGGCCATTCAGCCCATCGAGTCTGCTCCACCATTCCATCATGGTTGATATGTTCCTCAATCGCTTCTGCCTGCCTACTCCCCATAACCCTTCATCCCCTGACTATCTATCTCTTTCTGAAGACCTGGCCAGGACAGCCCTCTGCAGCTATGAGTTCAGCTGAAGAAGCCCTTCCTCCTCTCCATTCTAAAGGATCATCCCTCTGAGGCTGGGCCCTTAGGTCCTAGTCTCTCCTGCCCATGGAAACATCTTCCTATTGAATTGTAGTATCTCAGCAAGGATTTTGAATTTACATACTGAGCACCCTTTTAATTCAGCCTCTGTATTTTGTAAGCCTCTGCCTCCCTTACCCCTCCCCTGCTGGATATCGAGGATGTGGTCAGACAGATTTGTCGACAGCTCTTACAGGTGCGAGCTTTATAATGAAAAGTAGAGGGGATCGCAAACACACTGTGCCTTTATTGCAAGGGGATTGCAATCCAACATTAAAGAAGTTGGTTTTGGTGAGTCGGCAGATTTAGTCTGAATACTTAAGGAAGGATGTCAGAAACAGAAACAGAAATTGCTGGAAAAGCTCAGCAGGTCTGACACATCTGTGGAGAGAAATCAGATCCAATGACCCCCTCCCCACCCCTTCAGAATTAGATCCAGAACAGTTCTGAAGAAGGGTCTCTGGACCTGAAACGTTAACTGTGATTTCTCTCTCCAGATGCTGCCAGACTTGCTGAGCTTTTCCAGCAATTTCTGTTTTTGTTTCTGATTTCCAGCATCCACAGTTTTCAGTTTTATTTTGATTAAGGATGGATGTCCTGGCATTGGGAGAGTGGGATCGGGAGTTGTCTTTTGAAAAGTGGCTGAATAAATGTGGGTTGATATTCCTGGGAGTTGAGAGGAATGAGAGGTGACCTCACTGTAAACCATTTGAGATTACAAAATCATGAGAGGCATGGGTAGGATGGATAGTCTTGAGTTTTTTTCCCCAGGGTAGGAATGTCAGTTACTAGGGAACGTAGGTTCAAGATAAAAGAAGGAAAGTTTAAAGGAGATGTGAGAGGCAGGATTTATTCACACAGAGGGTGGTAAGTGCCTGGAATGTGCTGCCAGAGGAAGTGGTGAATACAACAGTAACATTTAACAGGCATCTAGACTAATAAATGACTAGGCAGGGAATAGAGGGGAATAGACCACATAGAGGCAAATTAGTTTAAAAAGGCATCACATGTCAGTGCAGGCTTGATGGGCCGAAGGGCGAGGACTGGAGATCAGAATCGAGGGTGTGGTGCTGGAAAAGGTCAGGCAGCATTCGAGGGGCAGGAGAATCTGCACAAGCCTTGATTCCTGATGAAGAGCTTATGCTTGAAAAGTCGATTCTCCTGCTCCTCGGATGCTGCCTGACCTTGATGGGCTGAAGGGCCTGTTCCTGTGTTTGTTACCGAGAGCTCATATCCTCCATCCCTCCCCAGCGGAAATCCAGAATGGTATCAGGGTGAGAGTCTGAGGGTTTTGGAGTGAGGGGAAGTGACATTTCTTCACTCATTGGGTTGTGAATTCTTTACATCAGGGGCTTTTTGTGTGCTCAGTCTCTGGGGTGGAGACTTTAAGACTGGGACGGACAGATTTTTTTTTGTTGGTGTCCTGGGGGATTGTGGGTTAGATATGGGGATGGAGCAGCAGAGTGGATTTGATGACCCGAGATTGATCACAATTATGTTGAATGTAGGTGCACTCCTGATGGGCTGAATAGCCTACTCTTGTTGTTCCTCCATCATTGCTGTGTCAATCTCCTCCAGTTGCTTCCCACAATCTTTTCCCACTGAAAGAGTGAGGCCAAAATAAGCCACCAAAATAGTCCTAACGCTAACTTGCCGGGGCTGTTGGAAACCATCCATCGGTAACATCTGGTGGCTGTGGTTTTGGTAACTCCAGGCACCAGGTTCCCAGGAGTAATCCGACAATGCATTGTCCTCCAAACTATCTCTGGTTGTTCCAAAGTCATGTGTGCATCCTTGTCTTTCACTTAATTTACACACACACACACACACACATCCCTGGCTACTTTCTTGCTTCACTGCCAAATGAAAGATAGTTTTTGTTTGTGAATTATTAGCCAGCGTTGGACAACCACCGCCCACTGGGTTTCAACCTAAATGATGAGATTAAAATAAGTACATTGGTGTAAACCCTGATTGAGTAAACGTACTCAAGTGATCAGCTTGAAGAACTGCCTTTTACACAGGTCCCACAGTACACTGTTGGAACTACGTCTACCTCCTCATTAACCAGGATCGACAAATTAAGCCAAAGGAGGCCATTCAGCCCAGAGTACCCGTACTGACTGTATTGCCCAGTGCCAATCACCAGCCCTTCTCCCCCACATCCCAGCAAGCCATGGATTTAAATGATTCCAGTTCTTGAACAGGAATGTTCATGTAATTGCGGGGCAGGTAGGGAGTAGGAATCTGCAAGCAGGGGAAGAGGGTTATCAGGGTGAGTGGGAGAGGTACAAGGGAGTTGCGATGGTTCATAACATGAGGCAGGGTCCCATTGCCTACCCCGATCAAACTCTCTCTGGTTCCCATGCCAACCGCGCGGGCTGAGGGGTGGCTGTGAATGCTGGGTTGTCCTCTGTACTGCAGGCGTTTTCCAACTGATCCCCTGGTACATCGCTGAATATCAATGTTAGAATGGAATGTGTAAATGCAAGATTGACGAGTGAGGGGCGTCTATTCCCCACTTCAACTAAAGCCTCTTTATTTCTTCACTTCTCTCTGCAGTAGAAGAAAATGAGACAGAAGAGCTACATCCTGCTGTGGGCCAGGCAAGCATTCAGAGTGGTATGTTTAAATCTCTAATTAGACAGCATTTATCATTGCAGTTGGAACTGGCAGAGTTGGAGTTGCCCTATGACTGTAGGGACACTGAAGAGATCTGCTTGTGTGCATTAAATGGCAGGTGTCAAAGCACTGACAGGCAATTGATCCAGACACAAGAGTTCAGGCAATTTAAGAATTCATGCAATGAAAATACCTTTGCTAGGTTTTGAGGAGAATTTTTTCCACAACAAGGCAGCAGCAGAATTAGCAGTGAGTGATTACTGAGAGAGGACTGATGCATTATTCTGTGTCATTTGTATATCTTCTTTATATAAAAACACACAGTGAAGGTGGCAATAAATTAACAAGACTGGCATCTCCATCTGTCAGTGTATGTGTGTCTGTACCTGAGACTGAGGAGAGCTGTAATATCTCACCTACATCGACAAAATCTGCCGTTGTGTTAAACTCGATCTAAAATTAACTTGTTACTGAGGCTGCAAAATCTCTCTCTAAACGGATATTGACTGGGTCTGCTCCTGCTCGAGAAGCCACTGTTCTGGAGAATTCAGGCTTTGGAGAAATGAGCATGCACAGAAGCTTCATTGTTATCTCCGAAGGAGTGGCTCATCTCCAGATTCTGGATTAGTGGTGCTGGAAGAGCACAGCAGTTCAGGCAGCATCCAAGGAACTTCGAAATCGACATTTCGGGCAAAAGCCCTTCATCAGGAATAAAGGCAGTGAGCCTGAAGTGTGGAGAGATAAGCTAGAGGAGGGTGGGGGTGGGGAGAAAGTAGCATAGAGTACAATAGGTGAGTGGGGGAGGGGATGAAGGTGATAGGTCAGGGAGGAGAGGGTGGAGTGAATAGGTGGAAAATGAGATAGGCAGGTAGGACAAGTCCGGACAAGTCATGGGGACAGTGCTGAGCTGCAAGTTTAGAACTAAGATGAGGTGGGGGAAGGGGAAATGAGGAAACTGTTGAAGTCCACATTGATGCCCTGGGGTTGAAGTGTTCCGAGGCGGAAGATGAGGCGTTCTTCCTCCAGGCGTCTGGTGGTGAGGGAGCGGCGGTGAAGGAGGCCCAGGATCTCCATGTCCTCGGCAGAGTGGGAGGGGGAGTTGAAATGTTGGGCCACGGGGCGGTGTGGTTGATTGGTGCAGGTGTCTCGGAGATGCGCCCAGTCTCCCCAATGTAGAGGAGACCGCATCGGGAGCAATGGATACAATAAATGATATTAGTGGATGTGCAAGTAAAACTTTGATGGATGTGGAAGGCTCCTTTAAGGCCTTGGATAGAGGTGAGGGAGGAGGTGTGGGCACAGGTTTTACAGTTCCTGCGGTGGCAGGGGAAAGTGCCAGGATGGGAGGGTGGGTTGTAGGGGGGCGTGGACCTGACCAGGTAGTCACAGAGGGAACGGTCTTTGCGGAAGGCGGAAAGGGGTGGGGAGGGAAATATATCCCTGGTGGTGGGGTCTTTTTGGAGGTGGCGGAAATGTCGGCAGATGATTTGGTTTATGCGAAGGTTGGTAGGATGGAAGGTGAGCACCAGGGGCGTTCTGTCCTTGTTACGGTTGGAGGGGTGGGGTCTGAGGGTGGAGGTGCGGGATGTAGACGAGATGCGTTGGGGGGCATCTTTAACCACGTGGGAAAGGAAATTGCGGTCTATCAAGAAGGAGGCCATCTGGTGTGTTCTGTGGTGGAACTGGTCCTCCTGGGAGCAGATACGGCGGAGGAATTGGGAATATGGGATGGCATTTTTGCAAGAGGTAGGGTGGGAAGAGGTGTAATCCAGGTAGCTGTGGGAGTCGGTGGGTTTGTAAAAAAATGTCAGTGTCAAGTCGGTCGTCATTAATGGAGATGGAGAGGTCCAGGAAGGGGAGGGAGGTGTCAGAGATGGTCCAGGTAAATTTTAAGGTCAGGGTGGAATGTGTTGGTGAAGTTGATGAATTGCTCAACCTCCTCGCGGGAGCACGAGGTGGCGCCAATGCAGTCATCAATGTAGCGGAGGAAGAGGTGGGGAGTGGTGCCGGTGTAATTACGGAAGATCAACTGCTCTACGTAGCCAACAAAGAGACAGGCATAGCTGGGGCCCATACGTGTGCCCATGGCTACCCCTTTGGTCTGGAGGAAGTGGGAGGATTCAAAGGAGAAATTGTTAAGGGTGAGGACCAGTTCAGCCAAACGAATGAGTGTGTCGGTGGGGACGTCTGGAGAGGAAATAACGGAGGGCTTGAAGGCCCTGGTCATGGCGGATGGAGGTGTAGAGGGATTGGATATCCATGGTGAAGATGAGGCGTTGGGGGCCGGGGAAACGGAAGTCTTGGAGGAGGTGGAGGGCGTGGGTGGTGTCTCGAAGGCTCTCCCTATAACCCTGCCTTCCCTTCCTTTGTGAATACCTGTCCAGTTAAAACAAAGGCTTGGCAGTTTATTGTTCCTGGCTGCGTTTTCCATGGCATCACCAATCAGAATCCAATTGCTGGCCAAGTTGGCACCCTCTGCTTATGCAATATAAATTGTTGTTCCCTTTGAGATTTTGCATTCTTGCCATGTGGTCCTGATAACTGCAGGATGGAAAGCTTCGAAAGTGTCTCTTTTGTAATTGCTCTCTCCACATATACACCCAGCTCCCTCTGCACCTGCAGCACCTTTAGAATTGCTGCCCTATTTGATATTGTCTTTCAGTGTTCTTCCAAATGAAGTGCACCACCTGACAGTTCTCAGTACACCTACTTCAGCTGGAGCCCTGGTTCACACAGGGATCCCTGTTGGATTAATACTTGCTACATCTCTCTCTCATTCCTAAACCCCTTTGCACTCTCTGACATCCATGAAGCGGACTCTCTGCAGCTGCTTGAGAGAAAAGTCCCAGTTGGTGGGAACACCCAGTGTCCCCTCTGTGAGGCATCCTCTCCCAGGGGCACAGAAGGAACTGGTCACTCATTAGTTCAACAGAATAATGTCAGAGGCACTGCACAGGAACTGGGGGCTGTTTGGTCAAAGTGCCTGTCCGACAGACTGCGGCTCAATATCCCTTGATTCCTCTCTCTCTTATTTACTGACCGTCTCCATCTCCCCCCACTGCTCAATCCTGCCACTGTGGCTGATAGTGAGCGTAGTGGATCTGGTTAGACAATGGAAATGGTTCAGGGGATTGATGCTGGGAGTAAACAGGTCGGCTGATGAGCAGAGGTTGGAGAGACTGGGCCTTTTCCCAACTGCAGCTTTAGGAGTAACCCCTCTCCTGGTTATATCAGGCCCTCGGTTGACCCGTCAAGAGAGCGTGGGTGGTGCCTGGGTGGTTTACAGGGCACTGAAAGGCTGGGCAGAAACCGAATGAGGGTGAAATGAGGATAATCTTTCTTGCCTAGCGAGTAGTTAGGGTGTGCATTGTCGGAGAGGCAGGTTTAACTGAGGCATTCATGGGATGGTTATTTGGATAGAAATGATGAGCAGGGATTTGGGGAAAAGGCAGGAGATTGGTTCTATCCCCTAGCACCAATGCAAGCACAGTGGGCCGAATGGCCTCCTGCGCAGTAACAATGCTGTGATTGTGTGATCCATCCTACAGTCTGTTTGGGAAACTGATGTCTTAGTGTTATTATTGGCAGATTACTAATCCACACACCCAGGCAGTATCCTGGGGAACCTATGTTCAAATTCTGCTGACTGAATTCCTTAAAAGATCTGGAGTTAAGAGGATAATGATGACTACATTGTCAACTGTGTGGAAAAACCTGCCTGGTTCACCGACGCCCTGTAGGGAGGGAGATCTGCTGTCCTGAGCCAGTCTGGTCTACACGTAACTCCAGACCCACAGCAAAGAGACTGACTCTTAACTGCCCTCTGAAATGGCCGAGCAAGTTGCTCCGTTCAAGGGGCAATTAGGGATGAGCAATAAATGCTGGTCCAGCCGAGAAAGTCACTCCGTTCTGTCAAACTATTTTAAAAAGTCTCAATAAAGGAACAAAGCCAGTGTGGCAAAAGTGAGGACTGCACATGCTGGAAATCAGAGTCTAGGTTAGAGTGGTGCTGGAAAAGCACAGCAGGCCTTCATTCCTGATGAAGGGCTTTTGCCTGAAATATCGATTTTCCTGCTCCTCGGATGCTGCTTGACCTGCTGTGCTTTTCCAGCACCACTCTAAACAAAACCGGTGTGACCACCAGAAACAGTAGCCTTTGAACCTCAGTGCATGGCAATGCTGTGCATCATGGGTAAAGGACATTGAAGTGTGTGATGTGCCATGATCTTTATTGAATGGTTGGACTGGCTCAAATGGACTGAATGGCCTACTCCTGACTCTATGGAAGTTCTCCTCCAAGCCACTCACCATCCTGACTTGGAAATATATTGCCGTTCCTTCACTGTCAAAATCATGGAATTCCCTCCCTCAGGGCATTGTGGATCTACCCTACAGCATGTGGACTGCAGCGGTTCAAGAAGGCAGCTCACCCTCACCACCTCAAGGGGCAACTAGGGACGGGAAATAAATGCTGGGCCCAGCCACTGACACCCACATTCCCTGAAACATGAAGAGGCCATTCAGCCCATCGAATCTGTGCTGACAGAAACCACTCTAAATCTACATTGGGCTTGACAATCCAGGTCTGGGCCTGGGTGAATCGAAACCAGAATGAGCACAGCACAAAGTTTCTCAGTCTTGGAAGATTCCTATAAACCCCACCTTTTTCAGTGCAGCCACTGAGCAGTGCAGACAGTGTCGACTCTGAGCCAAATTGGAAAGAGGAAAAACAAGAAGTTTAAAAAAAAATGAAATTCCTGCACAGGAAAAGGGGGAAGCCATTCCAACAGGGGCTTCCTGTTGAAGGGAGAGATGGCTGTGAGTGCTGGTGCGAGGAACGTTGCTCAACTCCCAGCCACAACAGCTCTGTCGGTGCCAGCACATGGGAACGGGGGGCTCTGGAGGGACCCACCCACTGCGCGGGGATGGACACTCAGCTTTTACTGGGATTTCCAGGAGAATTCCAGCCCACGCATCCATTTCTTCTGAGTTTCCAGCCCTTGTGTTAATCAGCCAAGTTCGAAAGGAGATCAGAGCTGCACGCAGCTCAGGGACTTGGAGCGAGGGAATCAAATAAAACAGACAGACAGAATGAATCACAGGATGGTCATGGCCAAGGAGAAAGGCATTCAGCCTGTTAGAGGAACAGGAGTAGGCCATTCAGCCCCTCTAGTCTGTTCCACCCATTCATGGCTGATCTGTTGCCTGTCTGCTTTGGCCCACATCCCTGTACCTTTTGCTCAACAAATATTTATCGATCTCAGATTTAAAATGATCCAAACCTGTCCCACCCTTTGTGTGCAGAAGTGCTTCCTAACATTTCTCCTGAACAGTCTGGCCCTAACTCTCAGACTCTGCTCCCTTAGTTATCCAATCTCCACACAGTGGAAATAGTTTATCTTTATCTACCCTGTCTTTCCCTGTTAATAACTTGGAGACTTTGAACAGATCACCCCTTAACCTTCTATATTCAGGAGAAAATAAGTTTAATTTGTATTCTTCCCAGAACTTAACCCCTAAAGTGCAGGTGTCATATTTGTAAACTTACATTGTACTCCCTCCAAGGCCAATACATCCATCCTATGGTGTGGAGCCCAGGTGTGGTCACAGTGCTCCAAGTGGGGTGGAACCAGGGTTTTCTATAACTGCAGCATACCCTCTGCATCCTTATACTGCAATCCTCCGAACATAAATTACAGATTAGATTCCCTACAGTGTGGAAACAGACCCTTCGGCCCAACAAGTCCACATCGACCCTCCGGAGAGTAACCCACCCAGACCTATTCCCCTATATTTACCCCTGACTAATGCACCTAACACTATAGACAATTTAGTTTGGCCAATTCACCTGACCTGCATATCTTTGGACTGTGGGAGGAAACCCACACTGACACGGAGAATGTGCAAACTCACACAGACAGTTGCCCGGGGCTGGAACTGAACCCAGGACCCTGGTGCTGTGAGGCAGTGGGGCTAACCGCTGAGCCACCGTGCCCTCTTAAAGGCCAGCTTTCTTGATTGTAAATGTGCTGGCCTCCTTTTCTCTTCAGATAATGATTCAAATCTCTTTTCAAAACTAAATTGCACCCACCTCCCGGTAAAGGATTTGTTGTGACCTGTGTGAGCATTGCTATTTTTTTGCAATCCTTTTACATCTTTGCCTTCAACCGTTCCACCAATGGGACCTATGTCTCCTTATTTCCCAGTCTAGGCCCCTCCTGATAGTGGACAACCTGATCAAATCTCCTCCCAACCTTCTCCCCTCCGTGGAGCACAGTCTCAACTTCTCCAAACATATTTTTTTATTCGTTCACAGGACGTAAGCATTGCTGGCCGGGCCCAGCATTTACTGCCCGTCCCTAGTTGCCCCTTGAGAAGGTGGGGATGAGCTGCCTTCTTGAACTGCTGCAGTCCATGTGCTGTGGGTAGACCCACAATGCCCTTAGGGAGGGAATTCCAGGATTTTGACCCAGTGACACTGAAGGAACTGCGATATATTTCCAAGTCAGGCTGGTGAGGGGTTTGGAGGCGAACTTGCAGGGATGGTGTTCTCATGTATCTGCTGCTCTTGTCCTTCTAGATGGAAGTGGTGGTGGGTTTGGAAGGTGCTGTCTGAGGATCTTTGGTGAATTTCTGCAGTGCATCTTGTAGATAGTACACACTGCAGCTACTGAGTGTCGGGGGTGGAGGGAGTGGCTGCTTGTGGTGCTAATTAACTAGACTGCTTTGTCCTGGACCGTGTCCAGCTTCTTGAGTGTTGTTGGAGCTGCCCCCATCCAGGCAAGTGGGGAATATCCCATCACATGCCATCATACTGGGATCTCTCCCTTTTTGAATGGTTCATGTGAATCGTTTTATGAAAGAGGAAGATACGTTACGTGTATTTTGGACAAGAGAAAAACCCAACCTATTAATGAAAGCAAGATTCTGAGGACACTGAAAATCTGGCACAAACAGAGAATGCTGGAGAAACTCAGCAGCTCTGGCAGCATCTGTGGAGACATTAAAGTTTCAGGTCCTGCAACCCTCCTTCAGAACTGGAGTATGACTCTGAAGGAGGGTCATATCGGACTCAAAATGTGATCTCTGTTCTCTCTCCACAGATGCTGTCAGTTTCTCCTGCATTTTCTCTCTCTTTGCCCTTCCCCTTTCTCTTGGCATGTGGACCCATTCACTGTCACTTGCTGGAAGAGTCACTGCACAGTCCTTTAGAGATCCAGTCAGCCGAAGGAAAGCCTGGGTGTCACATAGATGCAGATGTTAATGAGCACAGGTGTGAAGGTGCAAATTAGGAGGAGGCCAGTCAGCCCCTCTGGCCTGTTCTGCTATTCAGTGGGATGATTGGCTTATCTGATAAAGCCACATTCTTACCTCACTTCCTGATCAAAGATCCGTCCACTCTGCTTTAGGGCCCATTGGTCAGACTGATTCCTGGGAATGGCAGGTCTGATTGGGCTGGTTAGGACTATCTTCACTGGAGAGTAGAAGAATGGAGGGGGAAGTTGTCATAAATTCTGACCGGACTAGACAGGGTAAACACAGGAAGGATGTTCCCGGTGACCGGGGGGAGTCCAGAACCAGGGGGGGTCACAGTCTAAGGATACAGGGTGGGCCATTTCGGACTGAGATGTGGAGAAATGTCTTCACCCAGAGAGTGGGGAGCAAAACCACAGAATGTTTTCAAGGAGGAGTTAGATACAGTTTTTGTTTATTCACTCTTGGATGTTGCTGTTGCTTGCTGGCCAGCATTTATTGCCTGTCCCTAGTTGCCCCTTGTTCCTATGACTAAAGGAATTGAAGGGTATGGGGAGAAATTGTGAATAGGGGACTGAGTTGGATGATCAGCCATGATCACATTGAATGAAGGGGCAGGCTCAAAGGGCTGAATGGCCTACTCCTGCTCTTATTTATACGTGAATGTCTTCCTGCCTCCTCTTCATCTCACTCTATAGAGTCATCGAGATGTACAACACAGAAACAGACTCTTCGGTCCAACCCGTCCATGCCGACCAGATATCCCAACCCAATCTAGTCCCACCTGCCAGCACTTAGCTCACCCTTCTTCTAACCCTTCCTATTCATATACCCATCCGAATGCCTTTTAAATGTTGTAACTGTACCATCCTCTGGCAGCTCATTCCATACACGTACCACCCTCTGTGTGAAAAAATTGCCCCTTCAGTCCCTTTTATATCTTTCCCCTCTCACCCTAAACCTATCCCCCTCTAGCTTTGGACTCCCCAACTCCAGGGAAGAGACTTTGTCTATTTATCCTATCCATGCCCCTCATGATTTTATAAACCTCTATAAGGTCACCCCTCAGCCTCCAACGCTCCAGGGAAAACAGCCCCAATCTGTTCAACCTCTCCCTATATCTCAAATCCTTCAACCTTGGCAACATTCTTATCAACGTTTTTCTGAATCCTTTCAAGTTTCACAACATCCTTCCTACAGCAGGGAGACCAAAATTGCACGTAATATTCTAAAAGTGACCTAACCAATGTCCTGTACAGCAGCAACATGACCTCCCAACTCCTGTACTCAATGCACTGACAAAATAATGGCAACCATACCAAACACCTTCTTCATTATCCTATCTACCTGTAAACCCACTTTCAAAGAGCTATGAACCTGCACTCCAAGGTCACTTTGTTCAGCAACACTCCCGAGGACCTTACCATTAAGTGTATAAGTCCTGCTAAGATTTGCCTTTCCAAAATGCAACACTTCACATTTATCTGAATTAAACTCCATCTGCCACTCCTTGGCCCATTGGCCCATCTGATCAAGATGCTGTTATAATCTGAGGTAACCTTCACTGTCCACTACACCGGTCATCTTATCATTCTGTTATTTTCCTCGTTAATGCAGTTACTCTGTTCACTGTAGCCACTGTCATGGCAGCAAGTTCCCCATTCTAACTACTCCATGGTCAAGAGTGTGGCGCTGGAAAAGCACAGCAGGTCAAGCAGCATCCGAGGAGCAGGAGAGTTGACATTTCGGGCATCAGCTCTCCATCTGGAATGGCAGGCTTATGCCTAAAATGTCGATTTCTCCTGCTCCTCGGATGCTGCCTGACCGGCTGTCCTTTTCCAGCGCCACACACTCGACTCTGATCTTCAGCATCTGCAGTCCTCACTTTCTCCTAGTTACTCCATGGGTAAAGCAACTTCTCCTGGGATACCAATTGGCTTTATTAGGAGTTACCTTACATTTATGGCCCCACATTCTGGGATCCCTCTATGAACGGAAGCAATGACTACCCCTCGTAAACCCTTTCATAATTTTAAAGATGGTTCCTGTCTCCTCTCCAACCTTGCTGTTCCACAGAAAGGAGTTTGAGCTTGCTCAGTGAGGTCTGGGCTGTGTATTTTTAGGCTATGCCTCCACGTATTTCTTTGTTCTTCCACGGGATGTGGGTGTCACTCGCCAGCATTTATTACCCATCCCTAATGGCCCAGAGGGCAGTTTAAGAGTGAACGACGTTGCTGTGGGTCTGGAGTCACATGTAGGTCAGACCGGGTAAGGGTGGCAGATTTCCTTCCCTAAAGGACAT
Organism: Chiloscyllium plagiosum; assembly: GCF_037043375.1. NCBI lineage: Eukaryota > Metazoa > Chordata > Chondrichthyes > Orectolobiformes > Hemiscylliidae > Chiloscyllium > Chiloscyllium plagiosum. The sequence continues at coordinate 144,123,350 of NW_028270142.1, forward strand.
CGGTGAACCAGGCGGGGTTTTACAACAATTTAAGAATGGTTACATGGTCGTGGCTAGGCTGGTTTTATAATTCCAGGTTTTTGCTTTATGATTGAATTCGCACGTCGCCATCTTCCATGATGAGAATTGAGCCCATGTCTCCAAAGAGTAGGCCTCTGGGCATTGATGTAGTGACAATATCCCTCTACCGACACCTCCCCTTGGGTGTATGACACTGGTACACAGCTACAGAAGCTTCTAGCATCATTCAAGCTGATTGGCTCAGTCCTCCAGTTCAGTTGGAGGTTTAAGATGCAGTAGCAGCCTGAGACAAAGTTTCTCCTAAATCTTGTCCCATTGTAGAAAAATCGACACTGCAGAAATCGCCAGCGAGAAATGATTGACCGTAGTTTTATGCCCGAAACGTCGATTCTCCTGTTCCTTTGATGCTGCCTGACCTGCTGCGCTTTTCCAGCAACACATTTCTAATGTCTGATCTCCAGCATCTGCAGTCCTCACTTTCTCGTAGTTTTATTAAGGTGAACAATCATGTCTAATTTACAAGCACCCTCAAAGTACTGGCACTTATTGTCTAACAGCTCATTTGTCTGCACTGTAGCTCTATCTTTGTCAATCATTTACTCCATATTTCTGATGCGATCTGGTGAATAGATGTCTTCAAGGTGCTCCGAGTGTGGTCTAACTAACTTGTAGACTAGATTACTGTAACATCGCTGTTTTTCAAGATGTATTTTTCTTTGATGTGCGCCCTCTGGGTTTTAAAATGTTATTTATTTATTTATTTATTTATTTATTTATTTATTTATTTATTTATTTTAATCCCCCCCCCCCCCCCCCCCCCCCCCCCCCCCCCCCCCCCCCATAATACTGCCAAACAGCAGTATTGCTTATTTCTCCCTGTCCCCAGCACCCAGGTCACATGTGTAGGTGTAGTACACAGTGAAGACAATGCAGAAAACTTTATTTATATTCCACCACTAGAAAGAAAAAACAGCTGAGTGGCCAGTGACAAGCAGTGCCCTTCCCTTCTGGGTTTATTGGTGTGGGTCTTTTCCAGATCAGATATTACAGGAGCAGTGGCCTTAATTGAAGGGCTGAATGGTCTTTTTCTCATGGTCTACGGTTTAATTGTTCAGTCGTCGTTAGAGGGAGAAAGTGATGAGGGCCTTGCGCTCAACATCGATTCTCCTGCTCCTCGGGTGCTGCCTGGCCTGCTGTGCTTTTTCAGCACCACATTCTCGACACAGTCATTGTTAGACTCTGGCAGAAGGCTGGAAGATTGCAAATGTTCCACCCTTGATGAAAGGGAGTTGGAAAAGCCTTTCAAGGCTGTTCAGTTTAATATAAATTATTTAGAAATTTTAACTAGGTCCAAACTAACAGTCACCAGGACAAGATTAATTAAGTAACGCTAGTATAGGTTTGTGAAAATTTTGCAGAGGTGTTGTTACAGTATTGTCACTAGATTAGGAATCCAGATAGACCCTGAGTTAATTTTTCAGGCACATGGTTTCAAATCCCACAGGATCAGATGGTGGTACTGGAATGTTGGCCCTTATTTCATAGGGGTTGGGGTGTAAGAGTAGGGAAGTTTTACTACAAGGTGCTGGTGAGACCACATCTGGAGTACTGTCAGCAGTTTTGGTTCCCTTATTTAAGAAAAGGTGTCATTTCATTGGAGGCAGGTCAGAGAAGTTTCACTCTGATGATCCCTGGGACAATCCCTGAGATTGTCTTATGAGCAAAAGCTGAGCAGGTGGCTCTGGGCATTGAGGGACAGACTAGAAATCCCGGCCTAGTCAGCAACTTCCAAATCCTGTGAACGAATTTCAAAACAAAAAATTACAGGCTGCTGTAAAATTTTGAAGTTGGATTCAGTTTTTTTGGTAGGCAGATCACATTTGGATTTGAATGTTTATGTGAGAGTTGGAAGTTTTTTTTTTGGATCAGGCCCTGATCAGTTTTTAAATTTTTCAAATCCTTCCACGTCCTCTCTCCTCTGTATCAGTAGAAATCCTCCACAGCAGAACCCTGCCAGGTTTCCAGTTCCGACCATATTAGACTCTGTGTGGCTCCATCACGGATGGTCATGAATTCAATTACTTGGGCCTCTTAGCTCATGGACATTGTCCCTGTGAACCACTCTACCTCTCCCTCTCTTTGTATCCCTCATTCCTTTAATAGACAATAGGTGCAGGAGTAGGCCATTTGGACCTTCGAGCCAGCACCACCATTCATTATGATCATGGCTGACCATCCACAATCAGTATCCTGTTCCTGCCTTATCCCCATAACCCTTGATTCCATTCTCTTTACGAGCTCTATCCATCTCTTTCTTGAAAGTACCCAGAGACTGGGCCTCCACTGCCTTCTGGGGCAGAGCATTCCATACACCCACCACTCTCTGGGTGAAGAAGTTTCTCCTCAACTCTGTTCTAAATGGCCTGCACCTTGTTTTTAAGCTGTGTCCTCTGGTTTGGGACTCGCCCATCAGCGGAAACATGCTTCCTGCCTCCAGAGTGTCCAATCCCTTAATAATCTTATGTCTCAATCAGATCCCCTCTCACCCTTCTAAACTCAGGTGTATACACCACTTGGTCTATGCTTTTGGTTGGAACCTTGCTTGATGGACTGCATTCGAGGTACTGAATAAATGGTGGTCATTGGCTCTGTAGCTTTGAATATAGTTGTGTCTTGAAACCGGAGCAAATGTTGGCATTGAAGGCTCCTATGACCCCATGAGCAGGGCTCCATGTTCCCAACTTGTACTGAGGCCAGACTGTTGCGGGGTCTGTTCAAAGCTCCCACCTCGCCTGAGCTGATAAAAACACACTCCTAATCCTCCAGGTATTTTTGCATTTTGGATTTGGAACTGCAGTACTGAATGTGAAATATTGTGACTTGTGTTTGTTGGAATTGAACGCACCAGATGTTATCATGATCAAGCTGGACTTAAATCCAGCAGATGATTGAATTTACAAATCAGAGCTCAGCTCAACAGTATACTGTCAAAATATTTGTTTCTCAAAATGTATATGGAAGACTGCAGGTAACAGTCTAACCTGAAGTAAGAGGGTGTGGGGGCCTCTGAGGGAAGTCTTGATTTTGCTATGTTACTTTTGCAATGGTATCAATAGCCAATTTTAACAACTTGGAGCTGGAAAGCTGAAAATGCTAGAATACAGACACATAAAACTCTGGAAGTCTGTCTGTGGAGGGTTGCACCACATCTGAAAAAAAAAAGGAAAATTAATGGTTTAGTTTAGACAGCCCTTTGACTGTTTCTCGTCGTTTCCCACCTTCACTTGGAGTTGAGGGATTGAGTGAAATCTGTGAAAAGGCTTTCATTTCCACAGTGCCTTTTACATCCTTTTCAAAATTGAGTTTATTTTTCACGGGATGTGGGCATCTTTGGTTGGGCCAGCATTTTTGGGGCTTGTCCCTATTTGCCCATTGAGATTGCACCGGCCCACCGAAGAGCATCCCACCCTGACCCCCTATCCTAGCCCTGTATTTCTCATGACTAATCCACCTTACCTGAACACCTTGGGATTGTGGGAGGAAACCGGAGCACCCGGAGGAAACCCACGCAGACACTGGGAGAACGGTAAAAGAGAGAAGTTCCAGGGAGGTAGTGTCACCTCAGGTACAGGAATAAGGTAGATGGGTTACAGTCAGGGGACGGAAAGGGAACAGGCAGGGATCCCCTGTGGCCATTCCCCTCAGTAACAAGTGTACTGTTTTGGATGCTGTTGGAGAAAGCCACAGTGGCCAGGACTCTGGCGCTGAGCCTGGCTCTGTGTCTCGGAAGGGAATTGGAGAGCGATTGTGGTAGGCGACTCAACAGTTAGAGAATTGGACAGGAGATTCTATGGTCGTGAACGGGAATCCCGGAAGATATGTTGCCTCCCAGATGCCAGGATCCAGGGTGTCTCTGATCGAGTCTACAAGGTTCTGAAGGGAGAGGGGGAGCAGCCAGAAGTCGTGGTGCACATTGGCATCAATGACATAGCTAGGAAAAGGGATGAGGATCTAAAAAGGAGGATTTCAAGGAATTGGGTTGGAAGCTAAAACGTAGGACGAGCAGAGCACTAATCTCAGGATTAGTGCCAGTGCAGCATGCTAGTGAGGTGAGGAACAGGGAGCGAGTGCAGCTAAACATGTGGCTACAGGGCTGGTGCAGGAGGGAGGGCTTCAGATACCTAGATCATTGGGATACCTTCTGGGGAAGGTGGGCCCTGTACATGAAGGACAGCTTGCACTTAAACTGGAGGGGCACCAATGATCTGGGTGGGAGATTTGCTCGAGCACGTTGGGAGGGTTCAAACTAATTTGGCAGGAGGATGGGAACCAGAGCTACAGATCAGAGGAGAGGGTAGTTCCTGAAAGGGCAGAAATAAAATGCAGAGAGTCTGTTAGGAAGGATACACAGTTGATAGGACAAAGGGATGGATTAAAGCATGTCTGTTTCAATACAAGGAGTGTCAGGAATAAGAGTGATGAACTCCAAGCATGGGTCAGTACTTGGAACTATGATGTTGTGGCCATAACAGAGATGTGGATTTCCCAGGGGCAGGAATGGTTGCTGGATGTTCCAGGGTTTAGATCTTTTAAAAAGAGCAGGGAGGGGGAGTAGCATTGTTAATTAGAGAGTGTATCCCAGCTATAGAAAAGGAGGTTGTTGAGGAGGGTTTGTCTACTGAGTCAGTAACAGAGGAAAGTTGTAGTCGAGAGATGGAAGAACCGATTGGACAGCAGATATTGGAAAGGTTCTGGATCAATGGTGCTGGAAGAGCACAGCAGTTCAGGCAGCATCCGAGGAGCTTCAGCAAAATTGACGTTTCGGGCAAAAGCCCTTCATCAGGAATAATTCCTGATGAAGGACTTTTGCCCGAAACGTCGATTTTGCTGAAGCTCCTCGGATGCTGCCTGAACTGCTGTGCTCTTCCAGCACCATTGATCCAGAATCTGGTTTCCAGCATCTGCAGTCATTGTTTTTACCTTGTAGATATTGGAAGGTGTTGATGTAAGGGTGAGGAAGCAAGGATCTGGCACAGCTTTAGAGGATTACAGGGAGCAAGGAAAGAACTCAAAAAAGGACTGAGGAGTGCCAGGAGGGGGCATGAGGAAGCCTTGGTGGGAAGAATTAGGGAAAACCCAAAGGTGTTCTACATGTACATGAGGAGCAAGAGAATGATCAGAGAGAGGGTAGGGCCGATTAGGGATAGTGGAGGGAACTTGTGCCTGGAGTCTGAAGAAGTAGTATTCACTAGAGAGAGGGACCTTGTTGGTAGGGAGAACACCGTGGACCAGGTTAATAGGCTTGAACAAATTGATATTAAGGAAGTGGTTGTTCTGGGAAGCATCAAAATAGTGTTATGAAGGTGTAGAGGTGTACTGTACCTTTAAGAGAGTGAAGGACAGAATGCTGGAGAATTAGTGTAACATATGGTCCAGCAGCTAGCGGTATTTGGGTTGCTATGAGACAAATTCAAATTCGGCCAATCAGTTTAAATTATGCCCCAAAATACCAAACTCCAATCAAGTTTGAATGTAGTATTTTGATAATATTAACACCAGTGACACAATCCGATGGTTTGGGGGTATGAGACCGGGAAAAATTGAACATTTGGAGAAGAACTGCCAGAAGACCAATAGATATTGGCTGCTAGTCAGAACTCTTGAGAGGTACCTGTCTGGAGAAGGAGTCTGCACAGAGAAAAACATCGACACCGACTGGAGAGCAAAACTACAGAGAAAGTTACAAAGAGAAGATTCGACAGCTGGCTGGTTTTGTATTTGAATTTTTCTGTAAATCTTAATCGGGGATTTCATCAGACTAGTCTTGTGGAGGGCAAATAAAAGATAGGTTAGAGGAAGGAGTTGTAAATAGTTGTTAGTTAATTATTCTCTGTTAGACTTTAAGAAATAAATTTGTTAACTTTTACTTTAAATAGTGACATTTGGGATAGTTGTTGTGGTTCTGTTCGCCGAGCTGGAAGTTTTTGTTGCAAACGTTTCGTCCCCTGGCTAGGCGACATCATCAGTGCTTGGGAGCCTCCTGCGAAGCGCTTCTTTGATGTTTCCTCCGGGGTTTATAGTGGTCTGTCCCTGCCGCTTCTGGTTGTCAGTTTCAGCTGTCCGCTGTAGTGGTTGGTATATTGGGTCCAGGTCGATGTGTTTGTTGATGGAGGTTTGTCCATCAACAAACACATCGACCTGGACCCAATATACGGAAGCAGCAGGGACAGACCACTATAAACACCGGAGGAAACATCAAAGAAGCGCTTCGCAGGAGGCTCCCAAGCACTGATGATGTCGCCTAGCCAGGGGACGAAACGTTTGCAACAAAAACTTCCAGCTCGGCGAACAGAACCACAACAACGAGCACCCGAGCTACAAATCTTCGCACAAACTTTGAATTTGGGATAGTTCTTTGCCTCTCGAATTTGAACACATTACTTCACGGGGTGAATCTTTTCTGTATGGCTGGTTTAAAGCAGCAACGGGTTTACCCCATGTCGTAACAATAGATAAGTCCCCAGGGCTGGACCAGGTATTCCCAATGTTATTACGGGAAGCGAGGAATGAGATTGCTGTGCCTCTGGTGAGGATCTTTGCATCCTCACTCTCCACAGGAGTACTGAATGATTGGAGGGAGGTGAATGTTGTTTCTCTGTTCAAGAAAGGGAATAAGGAAATCCCTGGGAATCACAGATCAGTCAGTCTTATGTCTGTGGTAAGCAAGATTCTGAGAGGAGAGGATTTATAACCATTTGGAAAAACACAGTTTGATTAAAGATAGTCAGCATGGCTTTGAGGGGCATGCCTCACAAACCTTAGAGTTCTTTGACGATGTGATGAGACAAGTTAATGAAGGTTGAGCAGTGGATGTGGTGTGTATGGATTTCAGTAAGGCATTTGATAAGATTACCCACAGTAGGCTCTTTCAGAAACGTAGGAGGTATGGGATACAGGGAAATGTCTGTCTGGATACAGAATTGGTTGGCCGAAAGAAGACAGCGAGCAGTAGTGGATGGAAAATATTCTGCCTGGAGGTTGGTGAACAGTGGTGTCCTGCAGGGATCTGTTCTTGGGCCTCTGCCCTTTGTAGTTTTTATAAATGACTTGGATGAAGAAGTGGAAGGGTGGGTTAGTAAGTTTGCCGATGACACAGAGGCCGGTGGTGTTGTAGATAGTGTCGAGGGCTGTTGCAGGCTACAATATTGACAGGAAGCAGAGCTGGGCTGAGAAGGGGCAGATGGAGTTCAACCTCGATAAATGTGAAGTGATTCATTTTGGAAGGTTGAATTTGAATGCTGAATACAGGGTTACAGACAGGATTCTTGGCAGTATGGAGGAACAGCAGGATCATGGGGTCCATGTACATAGATTCCTCAAAGTTGCCACCCATGTTGATAGGGTTGTTAAGAAGGCATATGGTGTTTTGGTTTCATTAACAGGGGGATTGACTTTAAGAGCCGTGAGGTTTTGCTGCAGCTCTACAAAACCCTGGTTAGACCACACTTGGTGTCCAGTTCTGGTCACCTCATTATAGGAAGGATGTAAATACTTTAGAGACAGTGCAGAGGGGATTTATAGGATGCTGCCTGGATTGGAGGGCTTGGCTTATGAAGAAAGGTTCAGGGAGCTAGGGCTGTTCACACTGGAGAGAAGAAGGAAGAGAGGTTACTTAATAGAGATGTACAAGGTAATGAGAGGCCTAGATAGAGTAGATAGCCAGAGAGTTTTCCCCAGGGCAGAAATAACTGTCATGAGGGGTCAAAATTTTAAGATGATTGGAGTAAGGTTTAGGGGAGATGACAGAGGGAGGTTCTTTACACAGAGTGGTGGGTGTGGGAATGCACTGCCGGTGGTGGTGGTAGTGTCAGAGACACTAGGGACATTTAAGTGACTGTTGGACAAGCACATGGACGGCAGTAAATTGAGGGGTATGTGTAGGTTAAGTTGATCTTAGATTAAGATAAATGCTCAGCACAACATAGTTGGCTGAAGGGCCTGTACTGTGCTGTACTGTTCTATGTTCCAATGTGCAAATTCCATACAGAAAGTTGCCCAAGGCTGGAATCAAACCGGGTCCATGGCGCTGTGAGGCAGCAGTGCTGACCACTGAGTCACCGTGCCGCCCTTTCTATTGTCCTTACCTGGTCTGGCCTACATGTGACTCCAGACCCTCAGCAATGGGGTTGACTCTGAACTGCCCTCTGGGTAATTGGGGATGGGCAGTAAATGCTGGCCTGGCCAGTAATAGGTGGAAAAGAATGTACTGGAGCTGGATTTTGAGGTATCCAAGATAGGCGCCATTTGACAAATTGGAGTGGTCTTCCTTTCTGGATTGCCAGTTATTCCCACATGAAAGAATCCTTCGTAAGGCTGGGTGCTCCAGATCAGTGATATCAATAAGGCATTGATGAAGGGAAAGTGGGAATATGTGATTGAGACACAGAATCAGCCATGATCATACGGAGTAGTTGAGCAGTCTTGATGAGCCGAATGTCCTACTGTTGTTTTGTGTGTCCTTACCTTCAGAGAAGGTAACAAAGTTGTGCTCCGAATGTTACAGCTCAAAGCAGACCATTCGGCCTAAGTACTCTTTAGTGCACGAACCTCCTCCCATTCCCTCTTCAGTACCCCCCTAACCCTAACCCTATCACAGTCTCAGAGAACAGTACAGGAACAGGCCCTTCGGCCCTCCAAGCCTGTGCTGATCATCATGCCTTTTCTCCCTCTTGTCTTCTCCCAGATTCCCACTGAATGTATCTGCTGTTGACCGTAAATACTTCATGCAGCAGTGAGTTACACAGTCTAGGGAGTTTCTCCAGATTATTAACTAGGTGAGATTATTAACTAGGTGAGTGGACAAATGCCCCGTTAAGGCCCGATGCTAAATTTTGATTGCTCTGTTACTGTTGAAAGGTAGGTATACGATGATGGATTGCTAATCTGCCTCACTGCTCCCTGTGTGGGCACTGGTTTGGAGAGCTCAAGGTTATAGGGGATTGGCAGAACCAGACACGCCAGTAAACAACAGCACTCAGAAACATCAATATTACTTCACATTTTATGGCAGTACTCAGCACAATTCTGTGGCTGCTTTTCAATTTCTGCCTGACTGGAATTCTGAAATGGGATTGACAAGGGACAAATCTTTCCCATGAATTCTTGGCTCTGGGATAGTGGACAGGTATCTAAGATGAGTCTCTGTTCTATTCTGGCATTTCCTGTTCCTCCGATTGTAATCACTCCATCCTTGGTGGCTTTGACTTCACTTGCTAAGGCCATAGACTCTGGAATTCCCATCTTAAACTGTCCCTCATTTCCACTTCTCTTTCTCTGTTAACATCACTCCTTCATTAAGTAGGTTGGACTAGACCTCCAGCAGTACCTTCCAAACCCCATGACCACTTCCATCTGGAAGGACAAGGGCAGCAGGTACATGGGAACACCATCCCCTGCAAGTTCCCCTCCAAGCCACTCACCACCCTGACTTGGAAATATATTGTCGTTCCTTCACTATCACTGGATCAGAATCCTGGAATTTCCCCCCTAAAGGCATTGTGGGTCTACTTACAGCACATGGACTGCAGCGGTTCAAGAAGGCAGTTCACCCCCACCTTCTCAAGGGACATATTTGTTCATAGGATTTGGATGTCACTTTCTGGGTCAGCATTTCCTGCCCTGTCCCTAGTTGCCCCTTGAGAAGGTGAGGGTGAGCTGCCTTCTTGAACCACTGCAGTCCATGTGCTGTAGGTACACCCACAATGCCCTTGGGGAGGGAATTCCAGGATTCTGACCCAGTGACACTGAAGGAACGGGCGATATATTTCCAAGTCAGGATGGTGAGGGGCTTGGAGGAGAACTTGCAGGGGGTGGTGTTCCCATGTTTTTAAAACCTATAACCTGAAAATGTTTAAGGAAACATGGAACGTAATAAAAACATAATTTACAGTCACCAGTCTATTATTTCTCCTGAAATAAAAATCAGAAAATGCTGGAGAAACTCAGCAGTTCTGGCAGCAACTGTGGACAGAGAAACAGAGTTAATATTTCAGAACGCCAGTGTCTGAAGAAGACTGATACCAGACTTGAGACATTCGTTCTCTCTCTGTCTCTGTCTCCACAGACATTGCCAGAACTGCTGAGCTTTTCCAGCAATTTCTAATCTTAATTCAGATTTCCAGCATCCAACATCCTTTTCTTTAAATATTTCTACTGTCCTTTGCTTATTGCAGTGACCTGAAGCAAAGTCTTGAATTCTTGGAAGATCTTAAAACTGGACACAGTTATTGTGTACAATGTTTAAGTCCCTGGCCTGACTTTGTGCTTTTCAAATTGAAGTGAACACATTTTGAATTGAATTGAATTGAATTGATTGTCACGTGTACCGAGGCACAGTGAAAAGCTTTGTCTTGTGAGCAATACAGGCGGATCACAGAGTTAAGCAGCATAGATAGTAAATAATAGGTAAACAGCGGCAAAAACAAAAACACAGGGACAGGTGAATGTTCAGAGTTTGTGAGTCCATTCAGTATTCTAACAACAGTAGGGTAGAAACTGTTACAAAACTGGCTGGTGCATGTGTTCAGGTTTCTGTACCTTCTCCCCGATGGTAGAGGTTGTAGAAAAGCATTGCCAGGGTGGGATGGATCTTTGAGAATGCTGGTGGCCTTTCCTTGACAGCAGCAGAAAGTGAGGTCTGCAGATGCTGGAGATCAGAGCTGAAAATGTGTTGCTGGAAAAGCGCAGCAGGTCAGGCAGCATCCAGGGAACAGGAGAATCGACGTTTCGGGCATAAGCCCTTCTTCAGGCCTGGTAGATGGATTCTATAGATGGGAGGTTGGCCTTTGTGTTCACCACTCTCTGTAACTGTCTCCGATCTTGAATGGTACAGTTGCCATACCAGTCAGTGATACATCCAGACAGAATGCTCTCGATGGCGCACCTATAAAAGTTGGCAAGGGTATTCACCGTCATTCCAAATTTCCTCAGCTGCCTGAGGAAGGAGAGACGTTGTTGGGCCTTTGTAATCGGTGCGTCCACATGAAGAGTCCAAGAAAGCTTGTTGTGGATGACCACTCCCAGGAGCTTGACACTCTCCACTCATTCCAACGTTGTGTTGTTAATGTGTAGGGGGGCATGAGTAACATCCTGCTGAAAGTCAATAATGAATTCCTTGGTTTTGCTGGCATTGAGAGCTAGGTTGTTCTCAGTGCACCATTCTTCCAGGTCTACCACCTCCCTCTGTAGTCTGTTTCATCACCATCTGAGATTCAACTGACTATGGTAGTCATCAGCGAACTTGTAAATGGTATTAGTCTGGTATTTGGCGACGCAATCATGTGTATACAGTGAGTACAGCAGGGGGCTGAGTACGTACCCCTGGGGGGCTCCAGTATTGAGTTTCAACAGGTAATAAGATTCAAGCTTTGTATTTCAGATTTTGGATTGAAAGTTGTGAGTATTATGGTCTAGAAAATCATTTGCTTTCGGATGATACTGGAGCCTGTATCTTGTCTTTCCTCATCTTTACTTATCTACAAGTGTGTACCTCCTAACACAACTATATTCAAGTTTTTGTAAATGCTTCATTAAAGGTGTACATGTTGAGACTTACCTCTGTGGTTAGTGGGACTTGATTTAGACTTAATATCCCAGAGAAAAGCATATGCCCATTACAACACACACCAAAGTGATATTTAATCTACCGCAGGTAGATAGGATAGTAAGGAATGCATTTTGTATGCCTTCCTTTATTGGTCAGAGTATTGAGTACAGGAGTTGGGAGGTCATGTTGCAGCTGTACAGGACATTGGTTAGGCCACTGTTGGAATATTGCATGCAATTCTGGTCTCCTTCCTATCAGAGGGATGCTGTGAAACTTGAAAGAGTTCAGGAAAGATTTACAAGGATGTTGCCAGGGTTGGAGGATTTGAGCTATAGGGAGAGGCTGAACAGACTGAGGCTGTTTTCCCTGGAGCGTCGGAGGCTGAGGGGTGACCTTATAGAGGTTTATAAAATCGTGAGGGGCATGAGACAGGATAAATAGACAGTCTTTTCCTGGAGTGGTGGAGTCCAGAACTAGAGGGCATAGGTTTAGGGTGAGAGGGGAAAGATATAAAAGAGACCTATGGTGCAACTTTTTCACACAGAGGGTGGTACGTGTATGGAATGAGCTGCCAGAGGAAGTGGTGGAGGCTGGTACAATTGCAACATTTAAGAGGCATTTGGATGGGTATATGATTAGGAAGGGTTTGGAGGGATATGGGCTGGGTGCTGGCAGGTGGGAGTAGATTGGGTTGGGATATCTGGTTGGCATGGACGGGTTGGACTGAAGGGTCTGTTTCTGTGCTGTACATCTCTGACTGTTAAGTCACACCTCTGGATTGTCATTCCAACTTCTCCAAGATCCCTTTACTGTCTCATTCTCGGTGTGCTTAAGTGAGCCTCCAACTAACAAGCTCCACCTTCATGGAATTCAATGAATATATAATTGACAACGCTTGTGACACAGAGGTAGTTTCCCTCCTTTGAACCAGAAGGACCTGAATTCAAACCCTGTGCTCTCCAAAGTTGTGTCATGATTCACCTCAGTAAGTTTGTTAATGCTATCCACGCTTGGTCAGTTACGATGAAGTTAAGATGCACACCAGCTGTAATCTAATTGAATTAACAGTCTGGGGGAGGGGGGGGGGGGGCATGAGTGGCCTTTTTCGATCCCTGAATTCCTGACTGAAAACAGGCAAGCATCATTCCCGAGGGAGGAACGAGAGATGTGCGTTTGAGAAATGTGCACAGCTGCCTTCCAAATTCTCCCTGTGTCATTCCCAATGAGTACCAGATGAGTAACATCTCCACTGTCTGTCCACAACATGGAGTGTGTGTGTGTGTGTGTGAGAGAGAGAGAGGCATTGACTGTGCACGGGTTACTGAAGTGCACGAAGATTGGAATTGGTCTCCTCAAACAGCACCCCTTTTACAATCACCAAACTCTCTTGGTTTTTATTTTCAAATGGTTAAAACTGCCAACTTGGCTGAGCATTACTCGCAGAGACAGAGAAACAACAGACAAGCTGCCTGGGAGGCCAAGAGCAAAGCCCTCTTTCTGTCAGTTGGCACTGTGCAGTGTGACAGCTCCAGCAAAAACTCTACCCATTGATGCCCTCGGTGCATCACCCCCTCTGTGTTTGATTGATTTAACAGGGGGTGGAGTGGGGGTGTCTGGTGGTGGGCTCTGATACTTGGTACTTAAACTTGCATTGAATAAGGAACGAGAGAAGGCCTCTCAGCCCCTCTAGCTGATGCTGTTAAGCAAAATTGCAGCCAATCTGAGTTGAACCTCAACTCTGCGTTCTGGTATACTCCCGTGGATCTTCTATTCCCTCTCTCCCCTCCCCTCCCTCACCCACTGGGGAGACTCAGGAGTGTTGCCTGGTTACCTGTATTGAGGTGCCAGAGGGAATGCAGGGGCCATTGACTGGGATGATACTGTGAGATTAGACACCAGACGAAAGACTGAACAGGCAGTGGCTCTTCTCCCGGGATAAGAGAAGGCTGGGGGGGGGAGGTGCGAATGCCCCCTTAGAACAGGAGAGTCTTTGGGAACCAGAGGCTGTCAGGGAACGATAGTCACCAGGAAATTGGAAAGAAATGTCTTCACCCAGAGATGTCCAGGAGTGCTCAGTGTGGCAGGTATTGGAGCATTTAAAGCGGGGGATTGGATTGTCTTTGTTCATTCATTCACAGGATGTGGGCATCACTGGCTGGGGCAGCATTTATTGCCCATCCCTAATTGCCCAGAGAGCAGTTAAGAGTGAACCATGTTACTGTGGGTCTGGAGTCACATGTAGGTAAGAATGGCAGTTTTTAATCCTTTAAATGGGATTTTCCCCAACTATTGACAAAAGATTTATGGCCATCATTAAATTCTTAATTCCACACATTTTTCATTTTAGATTAGATTCCCTACAGTGTGGAAACAGGCCCCTTGGCCCAACCGACCCTCTGTAAAGGAACCCACCCCAGACCCATTCCCCTACCCTATATCTACCCCTGACTAATGCGCCTAACACTGACGTGGGGAGAACATACAAACTCATTTGCCCGAGGTGGGAATCGAACCCAGGTCCCTGGTGCTGTGAGGTAGCACTGCTAACCACTGAGCCACCATGCCGCCCTATTTTATTGGACTCAAAGTCCATGTTGGGATTTGAATCCAGGACCCCAGATAATATTCCGGCTCTCTGGATTAACAATCCAGCGATAATACCACTAGGCCACCATCTCCCCACGAGAGACAGACGCACATTCCCAATCCCACAGGGAGCCCGGAAATCTGTGTAGCAGCAAAGAAAGTTCCAGTGAGTGTCGGATGAAGGAGAAAGGAATAGGGCCTTATGGTGGGTTTAGATGGGAAAGGATGGCAGGAGAGTCCAGCATGGACTAGTTGGGCTGGAATGGCCTGTTTCTCTGCTGTAGATTCTGTATAATGTGCTGTTCCACCTGCGGTGATGGGAATCGCGGTCAGACTTTCAGTAACCAAGGAAGGTGCAGCTTTGCTCTTGAATTTTCAGGAGGTAAAGTGCTTCAGATCAAGAGTTACTGACTCAGGATAGGCGGTCATGTTAATCAAGTAAAATACTGGATCATTAATCAGATGAAAAAACAGGTTTCTGATTGTCTTTCTGCTGTTGTGTAGCACCTTTTGGTGTGGAAGGAGAGAGATGGGGCTGGTGTAGGAAGAGGCTGGGCAGTAATTCCTGTGGTCTCCAATCTACAACATCGGAACACTTCAACCCAACGGCGTTCAAGTTAGTTCCCAATCATAACTCCCCTTTCCAAATGATGATGGCAACTCAGAAACAGGTCCAACCAGGGTCAATGAGAAACTGAGCTACCCAGAGCTGCTGAGCTTCATGAATGTGCATCATTATGGACCGAGCAGGAGTAGCCCCTTCACACTTTGAGCCAGCTGTGCCATTCAGTAAGAGCGTGACTTGTCGGATTATGCCCATTCCTGCCCGCCTGCCCCCGATAACCTTCCACCCCTTCGCTTGTTGAAAATCTAGCCACCTTCTACTTTAAAAATCTTCAAGGACACTGCCCTTTGAGGAAGAGAATTTCATAGATTCATAGAGATCCATATGAGCATTGCAGGCAGATCATAGTTAGCAAGGATGTACAGATCAAATACTTAGACAGAGACATACAGGTTACATTGCACAGGGAATGGGTGTGATCAACGTTGGCAAGGGGAGCATTATTTGAGGTGAGAGTGTCCATTCATCAGCCTCCTACCGGGTGGGGAAGAAGCTGTTCTTCAACCTGCTGGTGCGTGTGTTCAAGCTTCTGTATTTTCTGCCTCATGGAATAGGTTATAGGAGATTGTTACTGGGGTGGGAGGAGTCTTTGATGATGTTGGCGGCCTTTCTGCGGCAGTGGGCCGTGTAATGGAGTCCATGGATGGAGGTTTGGCTCTGTGATGGTCTGGGCTGTGCACACAACCTCCTGTAGTTTCTAATGGTCCTGGGCAGAGCAGTTACCGTACCGGGCTGTTATCCACCCTGACAGTGTGCGCTCAGTGGTGCATCTGTAGAAGTTGGTAAGGGTCCACATGGACATGCCGAATTTCCTGAGCCTCATGAGGAAGAAGAGGTGTTGTGCCTTCTTGACCGTCACACCTACATGGGAAAGCCAGGACAGGCTGTTGGTTAGCGTCACTCTGAGGACCTTGATGCTCTCCATCCTCTCAACCACAGCTCCATTGACATAGATAAAGACGAGGACGAATTTCTTCCCTCAGAGGGGAGTGAATCTATGGAATTCTTTACCACAGAGGGCTGGGGCATTAAGGCTGAGAGAGAGAGAGAGAGAGAGAGAGAGAGAGAGAGAGATTATTCATCAGTAAGGGGATCGTGGGTTGGGGGAAAGGGATCACATGATCATGCCCAATTTCCATCCCTTCTCCAGTCTTCCTTGACGCTGAATTCCTCAAATTCCCTCCATAAACCTCTCCTGCCCATCTGTCCTCCACTTTCCTTTTGATGTCAATGATCAGTTCTTTAGTTTGGCTGATGTTGAGAGAGAGCTGAAAAATGTGTTGCTGGAAAAGCGCAGCAGGTCAGGCAGCATCCAAGGTGCAGCAGAATCGACGTTTCGGGCATGAGCCCTTCTTCAGGACTGCCTGAAATGTCGATTCTCCTGCTCCTTGGATGCTGCCTGAGCTGCTGCGCTTTTCCAGCAACACATATTTTTTCAGCTCTGATCTCCAGCATCTGCAGACCCCACTTTCTCCTGACGTTGAGAGAGAGGTTGTTCTCATCACAATGTGCCTTACAGGCAGCCAAGTGAAGATTCCAGCCTTTGGGTGAAAACGTTTTTCCTCACATTCTCTCAAAAGATGTCTCTTATGTATCTCTGTCCCCTGGTCATTAATCCCTGCGCTGAAGGGAACATGTCACCCGTTGGCTTATGAGACTCTGAAGGAAGAAGGTGCTTTAGTTTTAAATGGGTGAATCTACATTAGAGTGGTGCTGGAACAGCACAGCAGGTCAGGCAGCAACCGAGGAGCTGGAAAATAGACATTTCGGGCAAAAGCCATTCATTCAGTCCTGATGAAGGTCTTTTACCCGAAACGTCGATTTTCCTGCTCCTCGGATGCCTCCTGACCTGCTGTGCTGTTCCAGCACCATTCTCTAATGTAGACTCTGATTTCCAGCATATGCAGTCCTCACTTTTGCCTGAAATGGGTGAGCCCTTAGTTTGAAATAGTGATCCCCACCCCCCCCCAGCCCAATTTCTCCTGTCCTGTCTTGTCATCTTGTGACTTCATGCACATCTTCAGTTTGGGTTACCCCATCACCGGCAGTCTGGGTGGGGGGAGGGGGGGGAAGAGTAGGGAAATGGTGGTGTGAGGTGGGGGAAGAGGTCTCCAATCCCTGCAATCCCCGCCCGAACTGCCTCAGCACCTCCCAGTCTGCACAGGTGGTCAGAGCTGTCCCTTGAACATCTCTCTGCGTGGCTTGGGGTCACACTCAGCTCGGGACAACTTCCTGTGCTCATGTTGTTGGGGAAGTCCACGTTGTCCTTCCAACATTGTAGGGCCACCCCATTGGAACAGATGACTATCACCTGATGAAGGAGCGTCGCTCCGAAAGCTAGTGCTTCCAGTTAAACCTGTTGGACTATAACCTGGTGTTGTGATTTTTAACCATTGGAACAGGTATCTGTTAGTGTGTGCCAGTTTCTGTTTTAATTTCTAACAATCCACCCCACTCCGATAAAATCTGCCAAATAATCCCAGGATCTGTGGTGTGTTTGCTACAAGCACAGATACAATCAAATCTTGAAAGCACATTTCATGCCAATTACCTTTGTTAGTCATTTTCATCTTTACCTTCAGTATAAAGCTACTAAATATGTTATTATAAAATAAAATTGCAGTGCAGTTGGGGTGAAGGAATCCTTTTGTTCAGCGTAAATAGCCACACACACTTGATCCGTTGCAAAGAATGTTATGAATTTGCGACACACAGCCGGAGAAATTCTTTCCTCGCACTCTGATTGTTTTGTTCAATGATGTAAATACTCTGAACGGTTTTGGAAAGAGAGCCTGGCATTGGAGACAGTCCAGAGGCAGCTCACTAGGGCTGGCCCTCAGTAAAGAATGAGGAGGGATCAAGAAGTTTGGGCCTGGACTCATTGGAGTTTGGAAAAATGAGAGGTGACCTTATTGAAACAGAACGGATTCTTAGAGGATTTGACGGGGGAAAATGTGGAAAGGTCGTTTCCCCTTGTGGGAGAGTCTAGAACCAGAGAGAATAAACTCAGAATCAGGGGTTGTCCACTTAATATAGAGATGAGGAGGAATTTCTTCTCTGAGGGGAGTGAATCTGTGGAATTCTATACCTCCAGAGGGCTGTCGAGGCTGGGGCATTAAGGCTGAGAGAGAGAGAGAGAGATTTTTAATCAGTAAGGGGATCGAGGGTTGGGGGAAAGGGATCACATGATCATGCCCAATTTCCATCCCTCCACCAGGCTTCCCTGAACCTGTATTCCTCAAATTCCCTCCTTAAAACTCTGCCTGTCTGTTCTCCACTTTCTTTTCATGCTACACCATTCTGTAAAACTCACCTTATTAACTAAGCCTGTATCTCCTTTGTGTTAAACATGCTATTGAAATACAAGTTGTTGTTGGTTATTCCAAGCTGTGCAAAATCTGTTGCATTTGAACTTGAAGAGAATTCCATTTTGAGTTGAGTTGCACCCAGCATTAATATAATTACTCAGAGTCTCCTCAGACAGCACCTTCCAAACCCACAAACGCATCCATCTGGAAGGACAAGGGCAGCAGATACATGGGAACACCACCCCCTGCAAGTTTTCCTCCAAGCCACTCACCATCCTGACTTGGAAGTATATCGCCTGTTCCTTCACTGTCGCTGGATCAGAATTCTGGAATTCCCTCCCTAAGGGCATTGTGGGTGTAACTTTGCCACAAGCTCTGAGGTGTTCGTCCTAGTTCATGAATTGCAAGCATTTAGTTTACAGGTATAACAAGTAATTTGGAAAGCTCTTAGAATATTATTGTTTGTTGTGAGGGGAAGTGAATACAAAAATGTGCTGTAGTTTTACGACCTTGGTGAGACCACGTCCAGAGTCCTGTGTACAGGACTGTTCATTGCACTTACAGAGGGATGTTAACGTGTTGGAAGCAGATCAGAGAAGGTTTATTGAGATGAATACTTGGAATGAGTAAAGGAGCAAATTAATGCAGATGCTGGAATCCGTACTGAGAGGAACAAATGCTGGAGATCACAGTGGGTCAGGCAGCATCCATGGAGAGAGAGAGCAAGCTAACATTTCAGGTTGAGATTACTCTTCAGAGCTGCCGTGGGGACAGCTTTATGCTATCATGTGGGAGGGGGGAAGAGATTGGAGTGGATTGCCTTATGAGGAAAGGCTAAAGCTGGGAAATTTAGGAGTCAGAGGTCACTTAACTGAAACATTCAAGGGACTTGACTGTGTGAATGTGAAAAGAATTTTTCTTCTTGTTTTTAAAAATAAGGGACAAGGCAAAATCTTTGCTTGCGCAGGATCATGGGTCTTTGGATCTTTTCTCCGAAAGGTGGTGGACGCAGAGCCCTGGATTTGTATTTTAAGGGTGAGCTGGAAAGACACAAGGGGTGGAGGGGTTACGGAGCTAGGCAGGAGTGAGGACCTATTGGGGTCAGGGGAAGCAGGTTGAATGGGCAGAGTGGTCTCCTCGCTGTCTAGCCAGGGCTCAGGGGGAGTGGATGGTGGGGAAGTGACTGGTTAGCAGTGAGAGCTGGTAGAGAGAGCAGTGAGATAAGGATGTAGCACACAGTGGTGACAGCTGTCTCCAGGTGCTCGATTCACTAAGTGATCTCGGTGAACACCAGCTTAATCAATGTCAGCTGACAGGTAAACAATACTTAATAGTGTCTGTCTCCAGGCAGCTACAAACCCTACAAAACACTGCCTTCCTCTTTCTACATGGGATCTTGAAATGGTTCCTAGCCCCTTCTGAATATTCTGACTGACATTGCTGGGGACCAGAATCTCTCCAGTGTCATTCCTTAGAGGAAGCTGGGTCCAGCATTTACTGCCCGTCCCTAGTTGCCCCTTGCGAAGGTGGGGGTGAGCTGCCTTCTTAAACCACTGCAGTCCATGTGCTGTAGGTAGACCCACAATGCCCTTAGGGAGGGAATTCCAGGATTCTGATCCAGCGACTCTGAAGGAACAGCGATATATTTCCAAGTCAGGATGGTGAGGGGCTTGGATGGGGAACTTGGATGTGTTTTAAAGAGCATTGGATGGGAGAAGAAGCGGGTTAGGGTCAGAATTCCAGGGAACTGAAGGCATGGCCATCAATGATGGAGTGATTAACATCAGGGATACTAAGGAATGGGACTCCCAGAAATGATTCGGAGATGCCGGTGTTGGACTGGGGTGTACAAAGTTAAAAATCACACAACACCAGGTTATAGTCCAACAGGTTGATGCAAATGCTGATGAAGGAGCGTCGCTCCGAAAGCTAGTGTGCTTCCAGTTAAACCTGTTGGACTATAACTTGTTGTGTGATTTTTAACTTTGGACTCCCAGAAAGGTTTGGTCAGGGTCATTATGTTCTAGCAGCACGGGGAACGCCTACTAACAGTGAACACAGCTGGGAGCATGTCTCCCATGAACACCAGAGAACACCAGAGCAAATCACAGAGTCCACCCCCCTACCCCTCCGAATCGATTTTCTCCCCCCCCCCCCCCCCCCCCAATTGGGTCCAATTCCCTCTCAGTTTATGAAACCCAATAGATTCACATTTAATTTCTGTTGTCGCAGAACCAGCTTGACCCACAGCGAAATCACTTTCAATTTGAGTAAGAAATAACCCTACAGAGGCCGATATCCTGTCACCCCGGTCCCCTATTTACACAGGGAGAATCCTGTACACTGACCCAGCTCCCTCAGAGCCAGCTCTCAGAGTCAACAGAACCTCTGACACTCTTTTTTTAAATTTTATTAACCAGTACAAACAAACAGTTAACAATGAACAGTAGTTTACAATAAACAGCAATTTACTGGGGAAAGGGGTGGCAAAGTTTTGCCCGAAACGTCGACTTTCCTGCTCCGAGGTTGCTGTCTGACCTGCGTTTTTCCAGCACCACATTCTCGACTCTAATCTCCAGCATCTGCAGTACCCCCCTCCGCCCAAACCCTACTGTACAACCAGTTCACAGGGAATCTAGGTAACCTCTAATCCCACCTTTCATTATCAAGGAGGAAACAATGAATACGATCACCTACAAGACAGTCAGATAAACAGAACAATAAAACAGTGCGTAGAATACAGACAGACTAGAAACCCAGCAAGCCACCCATCCCTCCCACCTTCTGGACACGCTAAGGCAGCCTGCCCCTATGCCCCTTCTGGCTCTCGATCTGCTCTGACATACCTTCCAGCCACCTCGAGGACAGCCCGTCCTGCTTCTGCCCCCTCCTGTCCAGGACGATAGTGGTCAGGACAGCGGCCTACCCAACTTCCAGCTTCTCTAACCGCCCTTCATGCCTTCCGGCCACCTCTAGGATAGCCCGCCCCAGTGCCTGCCCAGGGTGACAGCTCTGGGGATGGCCTATCTGCCTTCCAGTGCACAGGATGGCATACCCACCCTCCAGCTCTTGGGGTGACAGCTTTTGAGATGACCTATGACCCTCCCAGCTCATAATAAGGCCAGCCAGACCCAGGGACACAAGACAGTGCAGGTGATAACCGCAACAAGCAACAAGACAGAGTCAATTACCCACAAACAGAGTCCTTTCTGGTACAGAGTCCATGTCCATATACAGTTCTCTTCAAAATACAGAATCCATTCCCAGGAGCAGAGTCCACTCCAGTTTGCAGAATGCATTGTCAGAGTCCATTTCTGAAGGCAGCACATGCTCATCCCACAGCGCGCGCACACACACACACACACACACACACACGTGTTGAGTCTCCATAGAGGTCTGGTCTATCCACAGAGAACCAGACCCACTCGCAGGACCACAGTTCATTGGAAAGGGTACAGCTCAATCACGGGATGGTCCACTCCAACAGACAATAAATGCTCACTTTCCAGCACACACCCAGGTGTTCAGCCTTTACAGAGGCCTAGACCACCCACGGAGGGCCAGGCCTACCCAGAGAGAAACAGATCATCTGGAAAGGTGCTTTTTCTCACAGGGCCCAGTCCAAACACCAAAACTGAAAACACATTCAAAAAGGAAAAGAAAACCAGAGAGCAAGGGCTAAGCCCTGCCACAAAATCAGCTTAGTCCTCTTCTCAAAGTGAAAGAGAGAAGAGTAACACACAGACTGTAACCAGCCAGTGAAACAACAGTTCCCTAATGAGAACTGAGTTACACCTGTAACACATTGTCTGTGTAAGTCAGGCAGTTTAGAAATCAGACCAAAATTAAAAAAAGAGGAATACCAGTTAACAAACTGACTGTAAATCAGCCAGTTCAGGGATCGGGTATCCCCCTAAAAACACAGAAACCAACAGCTGCAGTACACACTGGCTGTGTAGCCAGCTCAGAGTCAGTCCCCTGACACAAAATGGAGAGTCCCTGACACTGAGCCAGCTCTGAGTGAACAGAACTCCTGACACCCCAGTTTCTGTCTGTCAGCCAGGGCTCCCTGATTGGACCAGATTCACATCCCCAATCAAGGAACTCAGATTTAATAAGATCCACCTAGTTCCAATCACTACAGAATGCAACAACAATTAAGACCATTGTAGGAAAAACCCCACCTGGTTCACCAATGTCCTTTGGGGAAGGAAACTACCATCTTTACTCAGTCCAGTCTTCATGTGTCTCCAGACCCACAGCAATGTGGTTGAATCTTTACTGTCCTCTGGGCAATTAGGGATGAGTATTAAATACTAGCCTGGACAGTGGTGCCCTCCTCCTGTGAATGTATTAAAAAAAAAACACGAGGACTCTGCCCCAGAGCTTTACAAGGAGATCCAGTTCGCAACCCTCTGGGCAAAGAAATCTGTCCTCATCTCCGTGTGAAATAGATGCCCCCTCAGGAACTGGGATCCCTGGGAAGTGTGGGCCTGACTTCCTGTGACAGATTGGGATGTGATGCTGGGATATTCCTTCCCTCTTGGGGCTGGGGGTTGGGAGGGAGGTGGTGGGCGATGGGATGGGTAGTCCTGCAGAGATTAACCATGCTCCCCTCCCTCATCCCTCCTCCAGCAGCACTCCCCTCGCCAACCCTCATCCCTCCTCCACCAAGCCCTCCCCTCCCCTCAACCCTCATCCCTCCTCCACCAGGCACTGCCCTCCCCTCCTGTCAACCCATATCCCTCCGCCACCAGGCACTGCCCTCCCCTCATCCCTTCTCCACCAAGCACTCCCCTCCCCTCCCCTCAACCCTCATCCCTCCTCCAGCAGGCACTGCCCTCCCTCCCCTCAACCCTCATCCCTCCTCCACCAGGCACTGCCCTCCCCCCTCCTCCCCCTTCGCTCATCCCTCCTCCACCAAGCACTCCCCTCCCCTCCCCTCCCCTCAACCCTCATCCCTCCTCCACCAGGCACTGCCCTCCCCTCTCCTCCCCCAACCCTCATCCCTCCTCCACCAAGCACTCCCCTCCCCTCCCCTCAACCCTCATCCCTCCTCCACCAGGCACTGCCCTCCCTCCCCAACCCTCATCCCTCCTCCACCAGTCACTGCCCTCCCCTCCCTCAACCCTCATCCCTCCTCCACCAGGCACTGCCCTCCCCTCTCCTCCTCTCAACCCTCATCCCTCCTCCACCAGGCACTGCCCTCTCCTCCCCCAACCCTCATCTCTCCTCCACCAAGCGCTCCCCTCCCCTCATCCCTTCTCCACCAAGCGCTCCCCTCCCCTCATCCCTTCTCCACCAAGCACTCCCCTCCCCTCCCCTCAACCCTCATCCCTCCTCCACCAGGCACTGCCCTCCCCTCTCCTCCCCCAACCCTCATCCCTCCTCCCTCCTCCAGCAGGCACTGCCCTCCCCTCCCCCAACCCTCATCCCTCCTCCACCAAGCACTCCCCTCCCTCCCCTCAACCCTCATCCCTCCTCCACCAGGCACTGCCCTCCCCTCTCCTCCCCCAACCCTCATCCCTCCTCCATTAGGCACTGCCCTCCACTCCTCTTATCCATCCTCCACCAGGCACTCCCCTCCTGTCTTCCCTCATCCCTCCCCTCATCCGTCTTCCACTGGGTGCTCCCTTCCCCTTCCCTCCCCTCATCCCTCCTCCAACAGGCACTGGCTTACTCCAGCGCCTTGGATAGGCGTGTGCTTGCTTTGTTTAAGAAGAAAAACATAGACTTCCCACAAGAGGGGAAGTGAGAGATTTATTTTTCCGAAGTGAGTTCCGGTGTGGAACGCAGTGCCTGCAGGGATGAGGGAAGCAGCTTTCAGGAGAACGGGAAGATTGGGTCATCAGTCTGCACCTTGCATTTATGTAGCGCCATTATATGGTAAAAATGATCTCAAGCACTGTGCAGGAGTAGTACAACATTAAATCTGACCCCCAAGCAGTTTTATTTACTTGAAAGGCCATGGGTGTCGCTGGCTGGGCCTAGTATTTACTGCCTGTCCCTAGTTGCCCTTGAGAAGGTGGGGGTGAGCTGCCTTCTTGAACCGCTGCAGTCCGTGTGCTGTAGGTAGACCCACAATGCCCTTACGGTGGGAATTCCAGGATTCTGACCCAGTGACACTGAAGGAACGGCGATATATTTCCAAGTCAGGATGGTGAGGGGCTTGGAGGAGAACTTGCAGGGGGTGGGGTTCCCATGTATCTGATGCCCTTGTCCTTCTAGATGGAAGTGGTCATGGATTTTGAAGGTACTGTCTGAGGAGCTTTGGTGAATTTCTGCAGTACGTCTTGTAGATAGTACACACTGCTGCTACTGAGCGTCGGTGATGGAGAGAATGGATGAGGTCAAAGTCAGAAATGAAATTCTATCTGAGCCATTCCTGGTGGCTTTGGCATTGCCCTTAATTGGGGGAAACAGCATTTGGGACGAGGTTTGTGGCTTGTTGAAATGGTGTTGTGGGTGGGAGAGCAATAGCAGGAGATGACTGATCCAGAACTGAGTGCTATCGATGTTCCTCCAGAATGTGGGAATGCAGAAAGATCCCGTTCAATTCCTCATGTTTGTCCGTTTCCCTGTCAAACAGCAATTTCATCCATTCCACTCGCCTGTCCTTTTCCCCAAACCCCACGAGGCTGCTCCTCCTGAAACATTTACCCAGCTCTCCGTTTGGAGGTTTTTGCTATATTCAGGACAGTCTAATTGACAGGAATATCAGTGGGGCATTCAGCCCATCTAGACCGTACTGTCTCTCAGACAGCCAGTCCAGTGGGATGCCCATTGCCTGTGCTGTCATTGGAGTTACAAAAACAGAAATTGTTGGAAAAACTCAGCAGGTCTGGCAACATCTGTGCAGAGAATTCAGAGTTAATGTTCCAGGTCCAGTGACCCTTCCTCGGAGCAGTGGATCTGAAACATTAACTCTGCCAGATCTACTGAGCTTTTCCAGCAATTTCTGTTTTTGTTTCTGATTTCCAGCATCTGGAGATCGTTTGGTTTCTATCCGTGGGTCTGTTTCCCAGATGGGCCTGTCCTTGTGGAATCAGGGATTGTTTCAGTTTCTGTGCCCCTTCAGGGAAAGAACAAAGGGTGTGGAACCCTCTAACAGAGGGCCATCACTGGAACATGGGGCTGAATGGCTCCCCTCTGCGCTGTGTCATTGGTGAAGCCAGCTTTGTGTTCCCTCTGTGTGAGTCCGGAGGGTGAGGGCCTGCTGGGAGTGGTGGGAGAGTGGGTGGTATGACTGCATGCAGACCCAGGGAATGTTCTGGGCTGTGTGCTTGGCTCGCTGTTGAGAGTGGAGCTCGCAGCTGCTGTTTGTTCCTCTCACTGTCTCAATCATCGGGATGTCTAG
This sequence comes from Chiloscyllium plagiosum, assembly GCF_037043375.1. Taxonomy (NCBI): domain Eukaryota; kingdom Metazoa; phylum Chordata; class Chondrichthyes; order Orectolobiformes; family Hemiscylliidae; genus Chiloscyllium; species Chiloscyllium plagiosum. The sequence goes on from NW_028270142.1 coordinate 144,148,852, forward strand.
CAGTCCGCCTGTACGCATTAGTGTCTGTTACATGCACACGTGCGCGTGCACACCGACACACCTACACATAACCCCCCCACACACACTCTCAGGGACACAGACTTGCACACGCACACACTCACACTCTCTCTCATAAACACACAAACATTCTCTCTTTCTCACACATACATACATACACGTACACACACTCTCACACCCACCCAGGCGCGCGCGCGCACACACACACACACACACATACTCACTCTCACTCACTCTCTCTCTCTCTCTCTCTCTCTCTCTCTCTCTCTCTCTCTCCTCTCTCTCTCTCTCTCTCTCTCTCTCTCTCTCTCTCTCTCTCCTCTCTCTCTCACATATGTGCACACATACAGACACCACACTCTCACACACACACACACACTCTCGCTCTCTCTCATACACACACAGACACACATACGCAAACATTCTCTCTTTCTCACATACACTCGCTCACACTCACACTCACTCTCTCTCTCTCTCTCTCTCTCTCTCTCTCTCTCTCTCTCTCTCTCTCTCTCTCTCTCTCTCTCTCTCTCTCTCTCTCTCTCTCTCATACACTCCCACACATATACTCACACACATACACTGCTCCCTCCTCCCAGGGAACGCTGCACTGTCAGTGGGATTCCGTCTTTGGGTGAAATGTTTGTCCTAAGCCAGTACCTGCCCTCCCATGCAGATAGAGCATTGTTCTTCCTGCTGCTTTAGCCAGTCATTCTCCCCTGAACAAAATCTGTTTGAGGAGAATTAGACCGACTGGTCATAGTGAGGCTGTGATTGGAGAGAGGGAGCTGTGCACAAAATGGCTGAAGCATTTGATATGATGGAGTGTGTGCTGTCACTGGGTGAGTAATCCAGAGGAAAAGGTTAACACACACACAAGCGCACACACAGACATTCACACTGACACAGACACACACACAGACATTCACACTGACACAGACACACACACAGACATTCACGCTGACACAGACATTCACGCTGACACAGACATTCACGCTGACACAGACGCACACACGCACACAGGCATTCCCACTGACAGGCGCACACACACACTGACAGTCGCGCACACACACACACACAGGCATTCACACTGATGGACACACACGCACACATAGACAGACATACTGACACAGCCACGCGCATGCGCACACACTCTGAGACAGGCACTCTAATGCAGACACATAGACAGACACGCACTGACATTTACTGAAACAGGCACACTGACACACACACACACACACACACACACACACACACAAACACACAGACTGAGACACACTGATACAGATGCACAGTGACGCAGACAGACTCTGACACAGATGCACAGACATAGATACACAAACCCTGACACACAGACTCACACTGACATACACATACACATTCACACTGCTCTCACACACACACACACACACACACACCAGTTTGCCTGTTCCTATCCAGCCCCATATGGTTTGGAATGTGAGTGCATTGCCCGCTCCACGCCTGCTCCGTCCTCTTGCTCAGAGGGAAATCTGCTGCCCACACCTGGTTTGGTCTCTAGTTCCCAACCCATGGCTGTGACCCTCCATTGGCCCCCGCTGGTGCTAAGCGAGCCGCTTGGAGCGGGACAACGAATACTGGCCTTGTCAGTGATACTGACATCACAGGAAAAGACCAGTAAAAGTGCGACTCTAGTTCAAAATCATTACTGCGTTAAGATCGTAAGGCATAGAAACAGATGTAGGCCATTCAGCCCATCGAGTGCTCTGTCATTCAATGGGATCATGGCTGATCTGATAATCCTTACCCCCCCCCCCCGCCCCAGTCTCCTGCCTCTTCCCCATCACCCTCCATTCCCCTCGCTGATTATAAACCTTTCTGTCTCAGCCCTGAGTATACTCAATGCCCCAGCCTCGTCAGCCCTCTGCGGGAAAGAATTCCACAGATTCACTCCCCTCGGAGAGAAGAAATTTCTCCTCATCTCCAAATTAAAATGGGTGACGCCTTACACTGGGATTACACCCTCTGGCTCTAGACCCCCCCCCACCCCCGAAGGGGAAATAACCTTTCTTATCAAGTCCAATGGAACCTTTTGTTTCAATAAGGTCCCCTCTCATTCTTCTAAACCCCAGTGAGTACAGGATCAACCTACTCACCCTCTCCTCATAAGACAGTAGTCCCTCCATAGCAGGGATCAGCTGAGTGAACCTGCTCTGGACTCCTCTAATGGCAGTTTGTATTTTCTTAGACAAGGGACCCAGTGCTGTGTAATCCATCCCCTTTGAAATAAACTGGTAGTTAAAGCACTTTGGAACACCTGGAGGTAGGGAAAGGTGCTATATAAATGCAAAATGTAAATCATTCTGTGCCACCTTTTGCATGTTTTACTACAAGTTTCCTCTCTTCCAACCTTTGCCCTGTCTAGGTTCCATCTCAATACTACCTGTCTCAACATGGCATTTGTCCTTAACACACCCTTCACTTCCTTCCCAAATTCAAATGCACTGAACGATCACATTCTAAAATATACATTCTTCACTGGTTTTTGGAAAAGCAACTCTGGCAGACACAGTTTTTAGTGATAAATTCACGAGATTAATTCCAGAGATGAGGGGTTTGTGTTATGAGGAGAGATCGAGCAGGTTAGGCCAACACCCTCTGGCGTTTAGTTGATTGGGAGGGGATCTATTTGAGATCTATAAGATGCTAAAGGAGATTGACAAAGTAGACATCGAGGGGGTGTTTCCTCAGGAAATCTGCCGTTTTTACCTGGTCTCACCTACATGGGACACCAGACCCACAGCAGTATTTTCTTGATCCTAAACTGTGCAATTAGGGATGGGCCATAAACGCAGGGCCTAGCCAGCGATACCCTCACGCAGTCAATAAATTTTTAATAATTGTGGAACAATCTAGAATGAGAGGTTTAGGCGAAGGGGGGTTCATATTTAAAACCGAGGTGAGGCAAAATCAGAAACAAAATTGCTGGAAAAGCCCAGCAGTTCTGGCAGCGTCCGTGGAGAGAAATCAGAGTTAACGTTTCGGGTCCAGTGACTCTTCCTCGGACCTTTCCAGCATCCACTGTTATTTCGGTTCTTATGAGGAAAAATTACTTCTCTCAAAGAGACGTGCCCCCCCCAGGAGTGCAGGGGATGCTGAGTCAATTTAAGGAGGAGACAGGCAGATTTTTAATCAGTAACGGGTTGGAGGGTTATGGTGAGCGGGGAGGAAAGGGGATTGAGGCTGAGATGAGATCGGCCATGATGGTGTTAAATGACAGAGCAGGCTTGAGGGGCTGAATAGCCTCCTCCAGCTCCACATTCTGGTGTGCCCTGCTTATTGTTTTTGTGGGTTACAGAGGAGTGACATTAAAGCTGATTAACATTGGCCTGCATTTCACTAGTGCCTCATCCCTCTCTGAGGTACAGCAGCTCCAGCAACCGGGAACGTTGTTTCAAAATGAGCAACGATGGGATTGTTTACTTCTCTCGGGGACGATGAATGTGAACGTAGACAGTTCTGGAATTTTCCATGGGGCATTTAATACTCTCGAGGGGCACAAGGCATCGGATTTCTCCTGCAGTTTGGGTTTTTATTTAGCACTGAAAAGGAAAATGTGTACCATTTTAATAAAAAGTAAATTTTCTCACATACCCTGTACAGAAGGAAAAAAATCACAAATTAAAATCAGCCAAATAATTCTGCTGGATGTCAAGGAGCAATGAAGTGAGATTTGTTCTCACCGGCGCAACAGGTTCTGGTGAAAGGTATTCTGATTGTAAGATTTGTTTGAAGTTCTTTAGAATCCTGTTGGATTAATTTACGGTTCATTTTCTTTGTGACCATCCAGTACAGTGTTTGCTAACCACTGGACCCAAACCCGCCCTTGGATTTTGGTCATTCATGTTGAAGAAAAAATATATTCCTTACGAAAAGAGGGCTGTCTTGCTTGATGTGAGAAGATGCTAACTGTGTTGTGGGGTGGCACAGTGGCTCAATGGTTAGCACTGCTGCCTTACAGCGCCAGGGAGCCAGGTTCGATTCCAGCCTCGGGTGACTGACTGTGTAGAGTTTGCACATTCTCACTGTGTCTAAGTGAGTTTCCTCCGGGTGCTCCAGTTTCCTCCCACAGTCCAAAGATGTGCAGGTTAGGGTGGATTGGCAATGCTAAATTGCCCACAGTGTTCAGGGATGTGCAGACTGGGTGGGTTAGCCATGGAAAATGCAGGGATGGAGTGGGTCTGGATGGGATGTTCTCAGAGGGTCAGTGTGGACTCGATGGGCCGATGGCCTGCTTCTCACATAGACCCTTTCTAAGTTCTGTGCGGTAGAGATAGGCCAATCCCTGCCCATGAAACATTGGAAGTGGTCATGGGTCTGTCGCTTAGCTGTGGAATTGAGGAAGGGGCAGGAAGGTGGAAGAGACAAGTGTTCTGGGCAGAGATTGAGTTTGGTGAAGACACAAGAGCTCACCTTCCTGAGGTTACGAAGAGAGGCTGGATTGGTCCTGGTGTTAGAAGAATGACAGACAGTAAGGGGTGACTTCATAGAGAAGCTTCAGTTTTCCTTTTGAAAATAGATTGGATAAATACTTGAAATGGAGGGGGAAAGAAAGGCCAGTTGGGAGGGAACAGCATGGGAGGGTCACTAATGTGGTTACTCCTTCAGGTACAATGGGTCCAATAACCTCACTGTGTGCTGCATCTTTCTACATTCCCTCACACACACTCCAGCTCGATTGCTTTGTGTGTGTGCGTGTTTTTTTTTAAGATTACTTACAGTGTGGAAACAGGCTCTTCGGCCAACAAGTCCACACCCACCTGCCGAAGCATAACCCGCCCAAACCCATTCCCCTACATTTACCCCTTCACCTAACACTACGGGCCAATTCACCTGACCTGCACATCTTTGGACTGTAGGAGGAAACCGGAGCACCCGGAGGAAACCCACGCAGACACTGGGAGAATGTGCAAACTCCACACAGTCAGTCGCCTGAGGCGGGAATTGAACCGGGTCTCTGGTGCTGAGAGGCAGTAGTGCTAACCACTGTGCCACCGTGCTTGTCTGTGTGTGTGTCTGTGTGTCTGTGTGTCTGTGTGTCTGTGTGTCTGTGTGTCTGTGTGTCTGTGTGTCTGTGTGTCTGTGTGTCTGTGTGTCTGTGTGTCTGTGTGTCTGTGTGTCTGTGCGTGCGTGTGTCTGCGCGCGCCTGTGTCTGTGCGCGCGCGCGCGTGTCTATGTGCTTGTCTGTGTGTGTGTGTGGGGGGGGGGGGGGTAGCGAAGGGCATCCAAATTTTCTTGACAGGATTTCAAGAGATTGTTGGGCAGACAGGAAGAAACCTTCCCTCTTAGTAAAGGGGTCAGTAACCAGTAGGGACAGCTTTACAGTGAGGGGCAGAGGTTTAGAGGAGATTTAAGAAATGATGTTTTTACCTAGAAGGCGGTGAGAATCTGGACCTGCCTGTAAGGGTGGGAGAGGCAGGAACCCTCCGGACAGTGAAGAGCTATTCAGATGTGCACTTGGAATGCCAAAGAATACAGGGCTGATGACCGAGTGCTGGGAAATGGGGCTCAACTGGCACAAACACAGTGGGCTGAAGGGCCTGTTCAGGTGCTGTCAAACACAATGGGCTGAAGGGCCTGTTCAGGTGCTGTCAAACTCTTTGATTCTAAAATAATTTCTTTGTGAAGGCTGTTCTTGAGAGAATAAAAAAAAGACCAAGCTCAATTTTCTCGAGGGTTCCTGTTGGTTTATGGGGGGCTACATTTTGGTTCATTTCATTTGAAAAAGTTCCTTTCTCCGTTGACATCGTCACCCACTAACATTACCTTCTGGATTCATGGAAATGTGTTTTTTAGCGGTTTCCACCTTTCTGTTTGTGCGTTATTAAATCTCTTTTTTCACCATCACTGAATCTCATTCTCACTGTGGTTTTTGTCAAACCGTCCCCTGTCCAGGAACACACAAGGGGATGGGTTGTAGCTTCACCAGCTGCTGACCACATGGAGATGCCCTCAAATGGGCGGTTTGACCAGGCACCTTCTGCGTGTGCCCGTTACCATGGCTTTCCTGTATTTTCTAAGACTGTCTCCTTCTAGCCTTGGGGGCTACTGTCTGGGGTTGAGGACCCTGTCCCTGCTGGAGAATGTTCCGGGTGAACAGATTGGATATCTGTCTCTCCGCTACATGGTGGCAGTGGGACTGGCCAGAGTAACTACAGAGGAACCTCAGTTATCTGAAGGCGGGCAGCATTTCGTTTGGTTATTTTAACCGAGCATCAGGACCTTGCCGGATAATCCGATATTCGGATAATCGAGATTCCTCTGTACTCCAGCTCCTGGAGGGGCAGTGAGCTGGGGAGGAGACGTGGTTGGAGGAGCAGCTTTTCACCAATTCTGTCGCCCAAGCACATTTCTGCGTGGCCTTCCAGCTCTGACTGAGGTTTGTGAAGAAAGTTGCTCGGCCCCTGGTTGAGGTATTAGGCAGGCAGCCAGTAGGCACTGGCAGTGCCCTTGATCATCTTGGTTTGGGTGTTTCACCCCACCCCCCATTGAGGTGGACTTTGCACGGGGGCCTATCGAAGGTGAATCTGCCCTGCCCCGGCCTCCGAGCTCTCGGCTCAGTCTGTCAGTGCTAACTGAAAGGCACAGATCATCTCCGTCTCTCTCTCTCTCTCTCTCTCTCTCTCTCTCTCTCTCTCTCTCTCTCTCTCTCTCTCTCTCTCTCTCTCTCTCTCTCTCTCTCTCTCTCTCTGAGACATGGACATCTCTTGTATTCACGTTACTGCATTGTTTTGTCATAGACTAGACGAGACTAGAATAGAATCCAATCCCTACAGTGTGGAAGCAGGCCATTCCGCCCATCAAGGGGAGGTGATGGCCTAGTGGTGTTATTGTTGGACTGTTAATCCTGAGACCCAGATAATGTTCTGGGGACCTGGGTTCAAATCCCACCACGGGAATTCAATAAAAATCTGAAGTTCCGAGTCTAATGTTGGCTGTGAGCCAATTGTTGGAAAAGCCCGTCTGGGTCACTAATGTCCTTGAGGGAAGGAAACTGCCATCCTTACCCAGTCTGGCCACATGTGACTCCAGACCCACAGCAATGTGGTTGACTCTTAACTGCCCTCTGGGCAATTAGGGATGGGCAATAAATGCTGGGCTAGCCATAGACACCCTCATCCTGTGAATGAATAAAGGAAAAAACGTCCACACTGACCTTCCTAAAAGTATCCCACCCAGACCCACCCCAAACCCTGTACATTCCATGAGTAATGTTACGATACAGGGTAAACCCTCCTGCTTAACTTAAAACCAGCAACACAGAAAAGATTTATCCCGTGCAGTAATCTGTAAAACTTCAAGTGGCCAAGAACTATTTTAAGTTAAAATTCACAGCTTTATTTCTTAAAGTATATCGGAGAATAATTAACCAGTGAGTTTGGAGTCAGATGTAGGCCAGACCTGTTTGTGCATCAGAAGGGTTTTTTTTATGACAATCGACGTGATCATCATTAGTTTGGTAAATTCCAGATGTTTTTATATTGAATTTAGATTTTGCCATTCGCCGCAGTCGGAGGTGAACCCTTATCCCCGAGCATTGGAGATTTCTGGTTCCTAGAATCAAGATTAGAGTGGTGCCGGAAAAGCACAGCAGGTCGGGCAGCATCCGAGGAGCAGGAAAATCGATGTTTCAGGCAAAAGCCCTTCATCAGTAAATTCATCATTCCTGATGAAGGACTTTTCCCCGAAGCATTGATTTTTCCTGCTCCTCGGATGCTGCCTGACCTGCTGCACTTTTCCGGCACCGCTGTAGTCTTGACTCTGATCTCCAGCTTCTGCCTACTCCTGGTTACTAGCCTAATGATATTACTGTGCTTCCCCATGTGGGTGGGTGAGTGTGTGTTGGAAATATGATGGAAGACTTTTGCAAATCCATCAGAGTGGAGATTTGACTGCCTGAGCCCAGTATTAATCCCACATTGCTGTACTGCATTAGCTCCTAGGCCAGCTGTTTGGAACTCCCTGAGCACCTCCACCCTGTGCATGAGGAATCTCCCGCCCACCGACATGGACTGTCAGTGGAAAAACAAGCGAAGGCTTCCTCTTGGCACGCAGTGCCCGGGCAATGTTAAGCCACCTGTCCTAATACCAATTCTGAAATCCCTGCACAGATTCCAACACAAAAGCATTGTATTTCTTAATAGAAATATTTTTATTTAACCTGTTATGACACGTCTGGGGAAAATTGAGGCTTGGGACCGAGACCAGAGATAGGGACACTTCCTCTGCACCACAATACCTATGGCTGACCTGCATTTTGATAGCAACTTTTGTAACTGCGTGACATCCTGATGAAGAGTCATCTAGAGTGAGCTCGCTCTCTCTCCATGGGGGGGGGAGAGAGGAGGGAGGAGAATCCCACAAAATCATGTCCGTTTGGGAGAAGTCATTTTCTGGAGCACTATCACTGCTGTAGGAAAGAGAGCAGCCAGGTATTAAACAGCAAGCCCAGGACTGACCACATGAGCTGGTCCAGGATTATAAGAAAACAAAGCTACCAGAACCAGACATTGCAGGTGGAGAGAGGAAGAAACGCAGTGAACATTTCGAGTCCAGTGACCCATCTTCAGAACTCAGAGCTTTCAAAAATGTTGGTTTGAGGGGTAAACATTGACCAGGATTCTGGAGACAACTCTTTTACCTTGAAGTAACCTTTTACATGGGTTTGAGGATTACAAATGGGTAAGATGTCTTGATTCACAGGACAGTGTTAAACTGCTTATGCTATCCTATAGAATGAAGCCAATATGCTTCATGTTATATATGTACATATTATTTAATTAAAGTAATTTGAGATTGCATATGAGGAATTACACACTATTATGTGTATATACAGTGTGTAATTCCTAATATGTTATCTCAAATTACTCTAATTAACTTATTACTAGCAGAGGCAGCTCCTGGTAGTGGAGTGGTTTGTGGTTGTGGCGTACTGCATGACTTAAACAGTTTCTAGTGTCAGTATAAAAGGGTGCACCCTCCGAATTGAACTGATGGATGTTACGGGCTGTTCCAGCCAACTTCAGGGCAAACATTTCAGAATCCCATCGCTAACCAAGCTCCAAATGTGTGGATGCTGGAAGTCAGAAATAAAAACAGAAATTGCTGGAGAAGCTCAGCAGGTCAGGCAGCATCTCCGGAGAGAAATCAGAGTCTACGTTTTAGGTCCAATGACCCTTCCTCGGACCCAGTGAGGAAAAGTCACTGGACCTGACAGGTCTGATTTCTCTCCACAGAAGCTGCCAGACCTGCTGAGCTTCTCCAGCAATTTCTGTTTTTAATTACATTTTACTGAATGTTTATCATCGGTTCAGGAAAGGTCTGTGTCATTTGGATTTATCAGATCTCCAGCATCTTACGAGGGTTGGAGATTAATCTTTCAGGAACTGCCTTCTTAAGCTTCCCCCCTGCAATTTTCCAGCACCACTCTAATCTTGACACCACGCTGATCTCCAGCATCTGCAGTCCTCACTTTCTCTGAGTTGACTACAACCTTACTGCGAATCCTCTTTCAAGGATGCCTACCTTGAAGAAGTTCTCCTCCTCTCTCTACAAGGTTCTCAGTGAGTCTTTATCTCTCTCTCTCTGCAACCCCCAGGTCACCACCTCTGCCTGAAGCTCATCAGCCACATTCTGAACCCACTAACCACTCCACCCTCCCCTCCGACCTATCACCTTTAACCCCACCTCCATCCACCTATTGCGCTCTCAGCTACCTTCCCCCCCCAGCCCCCAACCCCCCTCCCATTTTTCTCTCCACCTTCATTTCTGATGAAGGGCTTTTGCCCGAAACTTCGATTTTCCTGCTCCTCACGTGCTGTTTGACCTGCTGTGCTTTTCCAGCACCACCCTGTTGATTCTAATCTCCAGCATCCACAGTCCTTGCATGTCTCTGTTTTTTTCCATATCCTCAATATTCCCAGATATCCAGGCCTCCCTGGACCCTTCCCCAGTTCTTTTTGAAGGCATCCCACCCCTTCTCCCAGTGTGCTGCTGCAGACTGACCCAGAAGTTCCCTGACTCTGACCAGATCACCTTCAGCTTGCTGTGAAAGGACGTCCTTAAAGGACTCATGCAAAACCTTTTTTGCCTGGGAGTCCCGATAAGCAGCAAGAACTGAAGGATTGCATTTCTGTAGCACCTCACGAAGGGTCACTCAACCCGACACGTAGACTCTGATTTCTCTTCACAGAGGCTGGCAGACCTGCTGAGCTGTTTTTATTTCTGATTTACAGGGTGTCCCAAAGCAGTGCACACCCGGTGAAGTGGTTGTTGAAGGGTGGTCGCTGTTGAAATTTAGGAAACACGAGACCCACAAGACCCTGCAATGAGTGATCCCATCCCCAGATTGATCCTATTGGTCAGGTTCTTGGTGTTTACTGAGGGCAGATTATCAGCTGAGATTCTAGAAGGATCTGTCCAAAGAGCTCCTGATTTTTTTAAAGCTGTGCCTTTTATGTTGCACTGAGGGCAGGGAGGGATATGTCCCACATTCAAAAGGATGTCATTCTCGGTTGTAGGTGCCCATTGAGGGGTAAATATCAGACTGAGGAAGGTTAAGGTCTACCTGAGCAGGTAGTGAGGTGCCTCTGGTTTAATTCCAGGTTGTGGGTTTTCATGCGTTCATTTCCTCGTAACCTTCTAATGTTCATTAGAATGAGGTGATCTTTTGCCATGTTTACACTGTCTGTTTCACTTAGTAATTGTGAATGTCCCATAGTGTTCCAGCTCCCAGCCACACGGTCTGTCTGTCTTCAGCAAGGAGCCTGCGCCACCACCCCCCCCCCCTCACCTCTGCTGGCCTCCTCCCCAGCTCCACTACATTCCCACTGGCAGAGGAGAACCACAGGAGATATGCGAGAGACAGATTAAACTGGCCTTTTCTATCTCTTCTTTTGATTGTGTGTGTGTGTATGTGTGTCTCTGTGTGCATGCATGCGTGTGTGTCTGTGTTTGTGTGTGAGTCTCTGTATCTGTGTGTGTGTGTGTGTGAGTGCATACATGTGTGTGTGTGTGTCTCGGTGTGTCTCTGTGTGGGTGTGTCTCTGTGTGGGGGTGTGTCTGTGTGGGTGGGGGGTGTCTGGGTAGGGGTGTCTGTGGGTGGGTGTGGGTGGGTGTGGATGTGTGTGTGTGTCTGTGTGGGGGTGTGCACGTGTATCTGTGTTTGTGGGGGTGCGCGTGTATCTGTGTGGGGGTGCGCGCGTGTGTGTGTGTGTGTGTCGGGGGGTGTGGGGGAGTGTGTGTCTGTGTTGTGGGGGAGTGTGGGTGTGTAAGACAATGGGAGTTCCTTTTTCATTGCATTCGCACGTATCTTGGCAGTCTGAAATCTCCTGCAACGTGGAACAGAATTGGCCTTATAGGTTCCTCTCTCATTTGCTCTCTCTTAGTTCCCCGTAAATCACTTATCTCTCCCTCTCCCTTCCTGACTCTCATCTCTCCTCTCTCTCACATCTCTCCTCTTCATCTCTTCATCTCTTCATCTCTTCATCTCTCTCTCTCTCTCTCTCTCTCTCTCTCTCTCTCTCTCTCTCTCTCTCTCTTATCTCTCTCTTATCTCTTCCTCCATCTCTCTCTCTCTCTCTTATCTCTCTCTTATCTCTTCCTCCATCTCTCTCTCTCTCTTATCTCTCTCTCTTATCTCTTCCTCCATCTCTCTCTCTCTCTCTTATCTCTCTCTCTTATCTCTTCCTCCATCTCTCTCTCATATCCCACGCTGATCTCTCTCTCATATCCCACGCTGATCTCTCTCTCATATCCCACGCTGATCTCTCTCTCTCTCTCTCTCTCTCTCTCTCTCTCTCTCTCTCTCTCTCTCTCTCTCTCTCTCTCTCTCTCTCTCTTATCTCTTCCTCCATCTCTCTCTCATATCCCACACTGATCTCTCTCTCTCTCTCCCCACCCTCCGTCTCTCTCTCTCTGTGTCTCACATGTCTCCTGTCTCAACCCTCCATCCGTCCCCCTCTCAATCTTCTTTCTCTCCCTCCCTCTCTCGCTCTCCCCCTCTCCATCTCTATCTCTCTCTCTCTCTCTCTCTCTCACACTCATTTCTCTTGTCAGGCGTTGAGGACCCTGAGAGGCTCGGGTGACTCCCACGAAGGCAGACAGAGAAAGAAAAATCTAGAATGTTAGTCAGAAACTCTCCAGCTATTGATTGCAATTAGAACATTGACCTTCAACGTTCTCAGTTACAATTGCTGGCTCTGAGCTGACACAGGGGAATGACACGCGGGTTCTTCTTTTCTGTCAGAAAAGTATTCCATAAATCCGATGGAGAATTTGGGGGATATTGGTGGTGCAGCAAGATTTGGGGCATTGGTGGGGATTAGAACAATCTGCTGTTTAGCAACACCTTCATGTGGGTAAGGAAAAGGCCGATGTGAAAGAACAACAGAGATCAAATCCCTGAGGTGGGAATGAGATTGAGGAGAGTGTGACTGTGTGGGAGTGCGTGTGTGTGAGCGAGTGTGTGTGTGAATGAGTTGTGTGAGAGTGTGTATATGTGTCAGTCTGTCTGTATGCATGTGCGCGCGCATGAATGTTTCACTGTGTGTATCAATCTGCCTGTGTATATGTGCATGTGTGTGTGTGTCTGTCTCTGTCTATTGGTGGAGGAGTGGGAAATAAAGCTACCAATAAATTACAATTAAAACTAAACAGTACAGGAGGAAATGTGTCAGGATGAGCCCCATCGGCAGTGAGAATTCTGGAAGGAAATCTTATCATGGTGATTAGGAGGGCTGCTGGGGATGGAGGGAGAGTTTTGGGGGTAAGAGTTTGGGTTGAGGGATGTATCGGAGGGGATGTTGGGGAAGGGGTTTGGGGATGTGGGTTGTGACAGAAAGTCCCAAAGATGAAAGAATCAAGATTATGAAATTGAAAGATGAGAAGTGAATTGGGAAAAATTGGGGCTGGTGTAGTGGATGGCGAGGGTGTTGCTGATGAGGAATGGATAAAGAGCCTTTTATAAGGGAGAAATGTTACATCCCTTTGAGAGGCGGAAGGCAGCTCTGAACTCTCTCTCAACTGCAACTGAGGTCTCACTAAAAACAGATAGAGTGAGTGTGTGAGAGAGAACGAGAGAGAGATAACTGTTGGCTCAGTTACCAAGACTTGGTTTGAGATTCCTGAGCTGGCCTGAAGGACTGGCCAACAACCACATCATTCTCTGTGTGTGTGTCTCTCTCTCTCTCTCTGTTTCGCTCTCTCTCAAATTCTTTTATTTCAGTGATGCATTAAGCAATTTCCCTGCAGAGTTATTCTTCTCTTCCTGGTGTGGCTGGAGTCATCCTCTGGGGTTTTGCTGCAATTTCCAGCTTCTCTGAATTCAGGTATTAGTAAAGACTGCTTAGGGACACACAACAATATAACTCTACATTTTCAGGCTTTCTGAAAGAACCCCCTATGGGGTCTCGGGTTCAAATTTCTGAAATGTAGGCATTGTAAAAGCATCCTCAGGGGAGTCCAGCAATAGAATTCTGCTGAATTCAAAGCATTTCTTAAGCCCTGGCAGGAGCCTTTTACTCCCAGTGGAGTTTTTTTTACAAAACATGTGTTGCTGACATGTTGACAGATTGCTCATTGAAGTGTTAGGTACATACACAAGGCTAGCCATTTAGGGGAGGTGTTGGAGGGGAGAAGGGAGAGAGACCCACACCCACACCCACCCACACAGACACACACACACACACAGACCCTCACATCCTTTTACCCTCATTTATCTCTCTCTGTGTCTGTCCGTCTCTACCTGCGAGACTCCCACGTTTAATGCGTCTCAACACAGGCAGAGCGAGCAAGTGCTAAAGTTCTCAACGAAAGGACGCTAAAGCAGTGGGACACTGAGAGGTCACGAGAGCCATTAGCATGTTGGCCTAGTCTTCAGGCTGCAGATATTGAAATTGCCCGTACACATTAGGAGCAGCCAGAGTATGTCGGCCCTAGCTGTGAGGCCAGAACGAGCGATGGAATTTTTCCCTCAATGACAGCTGTCTGTTGGGGTGGTAATCTGATCAAAGGCTGATATTAAATTCAACTTCTGCTCACATCAGGGTATTAGTGATGTACAGCTTAATAACCCCAGCGGCTGGGAAAGTGCTGCCTTGGCAACTGGATGGAAATTGGGCTCATAATGTATTCATGGCAATAACGACCTGGGGGCCACAAAGCACACTCTCAGGAGAGAGCACTTCACCCTGAGTGAGACTTGTCTGGGCGAGGAAAAAAAAGAAAATCACTTCACAATAGACAGGAAGAGAATAGTGAGGAGTTGGCACAGGCTCCAATCTGGGGAAGATGAAATGAAACTGGAGAGAGGAGCAGATTAAAGGCATTTTAGTGGATAGGGTAGAGCAGCAACTCCGAGAAAACACTGAGGGGCTTTGAAAGCACTTGCTTGCTCACTCACCTACCAACTCTCACTCACTCACTCACTCACTCACTCACCTACCCACACTCACTCACTCACTCACTCCACTCACTCACTCCACTCACTCACCTACCAACTCACTCACTCACTCATTCACCTCCCAACTCACTCACTCCACTCACTCACCTACCAACTCACTCCACTCACTCACCTACCAACTCACTCACTCACTCACCTACCAACTCACTCACTCACTCATTCACCTACCAACTCACTCACTCACTCATTCACACTCTCACTCACTCACTCACTCACTCACCTACAAACTCACTCACTCATTCACCTACCAACTCATTCACTCCACTCACTCACTCACTCACTCACTCACCCACCCACTCACTCACTCACCTACCAACTCGCTCACTCACTCCACTCACTCACCTACCAACTCACTCACTCACTCACTTGCTCACTCACTCACCTACCAACTCACTCCACTTACTCATTCACTCCTCACTCACCCCACTTACTTGCCCACCCACTCACTCACTCACCTACCCACTCACTCACCAACTCGCTCACTCGCTCACTCACTCCACTCACTCACCTACCCACTCGCTCACTCACTCCACTTACTCCACTCACTCACCCCACGTACTTGCCCACTCACTCACCAACTCACTCACCTACCCACTCACTCACTAACTCATTCTCTCAACTCTCACACTCACTCACTTCACTCACTCACCTATCCACTCACTCACCTATCCACTCACTCACCTATCCACTCACTCACCTATCCACTCACTCACCTATCCACTCACTCACCTATCCACTCACTCACCTATCCACTCACTCACCTATCCACTCACTCACCTATCCACTCACTCACCTATCCACTCACTCACCTACCCACTCACTCACCTACCCACTCACTCACCTACCCACTCACTCATTCTCTCGACTCTCACACTCACTCACTTCACTCACTCACTCACCTATCCACTGACTCATACCTACCCACGACTTCACTCACTCAGTCACTCACCCACTCCTTCCTTCACACACTCCACTCACTCACTCACCTACCCACTACTTCACTCACTCATTAACTCACTTACACTCACTCCCTCATTCACACTCCACTCACTCCTTCACTCCACTCACTACCTCATCCATTACTCCACTCACTCACTACTCCACTTACTCACTCACTCACTATTTCACTTGCTCACTCACTCGCTCTCACACTCACTCACATCACTCCACTATCCATTCACTCTCTCACATACACACACTCACTCACTCATACTCTCATTAGCACACTTACTGACTCCTTCTCACTCACGCTGACTCACTCACTCACTCACTCACGCTGACTCACACACACGTGCATGCACTTACTCAAACAGTCACACAAGCACACATAAACCAACCTCAGGTGAAATGGGCCCTCATTCAAGGAGGGAGTAATGGGCAGGGAGTAATGAGTAGTGAGTAACGGGCAGTGAGTAATAGTGAGTAACGGGTAGTGAGTAACAGACAGTGACAATGTTTACTGAGTAACGGGCAGTGAATAACACAGTGAGAATGTTCAGTGAGTAACGGGTAGTGAGTAATAGACAGTGAGAATGGACAGTGACAATGTGCAGTGAGTAACGGGCAGTGCGTAATGAGCCGTGAGAATGGGCAGTGAGTAATAGTGAGTAATGGGCAGTGAGTAATAGTGAGTAATGGGCAGTGAGTAATAGACAGTGTGTAACGGACAGTGAGTAATGGATAGTGCTGCCACATACACAGCCTTCATGATGCTCTCGGTCAGCACTCCCTCTGACGTGGAAACAGCAAGGAACCTCACAGGGTGGGGTGTAGTACTGGGGACAGTGCTCAGGGGCAGGGGAGAGTGAACAAATTGGAGAGCTCTGTCAGAGAGCCAGTACGGACACGATGGGCTGAGCGGCCTCCTTCTTTTGCAAGGATCCCTGTGACCATCAGCTCCCATACTTAGAAGTGACAGGAAGTGGGTTAACACTCCTGTTCATCCACCTTACAAAGGGATGGAGCTGTGAGTCGAGGGGGGGTGGTTTCTGCACGGAGATTAGAGCAATCGGTGAGCCATCCAAACCAACGTGAACAAATGCAAGAAGAGTAGATCTCCTTGCTTATCCACTCTGGTTTCTCCACTGTCTTTGCCTGGTTGTTTCTCTCTTTGCAATCGCCATTGTTTCATTTTGCTGCAGTATATAAGTTTGGTTTTAATTATTGATTCATTTACAATAGTACAATATTTGTCGAAAGTGGCAGCTGAAGATGTCTGCTAAAAAGCTTTTGTTTCGTCAGGTTTATTCAAGGAATGGTGAATCTATAGTCACGTGGAGGGTGGGCTGGGGAGAAGGACATTAATTAACCCAATAGGTTTTTATTTTAACAATAATTAATAATGGTTACAGAGTCAGCTTCAGACTATTTTTTATTCATTGAGATTCTTTGAAAGAGGTAACAAAGGTTAGACAAAGGAGAGCCAGTGGATATGATCTGTTTGGATTTTGAGAAGGCCTGTGACATGGTGCCGCTCAGGAGGCTGCTAAATAAAACAAGAGCCCATGGTGTTAGGGACAAGGTACTGGCATGGATAGGGGGTTGGCTGACTGGCAGAAGGCAGAGAGTCGGGATGGAGGGGTCTTTTTTTTTCAGGATGGAAGCTGGTGACTTACGGAGTTCTGCAGGGGTCAGTGTTGAGACAACAACTATTCACATTGTACAGTAACGATCTGTACAGAGGGACTGAGGGCATTGCTGCGAGGTTCACAGATGACACAAAGATAGGTGGAGGGACAGGAAGCAAGAGGCTGCAGATGGACTTCAACAGGCTGGGAGAGTGGGCAAAGAAATGGCAGCTGGAATACAACTGTTTTCTAAATGGGAAAAGGCTTCAGAAAACTGAAGCACAAAGGGACTTGGGAGTCCTGGTTCAGGATTCTATTAAGATTAACATTGCAGGTTCAGTTGGCAGTTAGGAAGGCAAATGCAATGTTAACATTAATTTCAAGAGGGCTAGAATACAGGAACAGGGATATGCTGCTGAGGCTGTATACAGCTCTAGTTCAATTGCATTTTGAATATTGTGGACGGTTTTGGGCCTCATATCTAAGGATGGATGTGCTGGTTTTGGAAGGAAGTCCAGAGGAGGTTTACAAGTATAATCCCAGGGATGAAAGGCTTGTCATTTGAGGAGCAGCTGAGGACTCTGGATCCTCTGGTTAGAAGGATGAGGGGGGAAATCTGATTGAAACTTGCAGAATACTGAGAGGCTTGGATAGAGTGGTCAGGGAGAAGATGTTTCCACCAGTAGGAGAGACTCTGACCCAAGGGCACAGCCTCCGAGGGGAGGGATGACCCTTTGGAACTGAAATGAGGAGGAATTTCTTCAACCAGAGGATGGTGTCTCTGTGGAGCTCATCTTCACAAAGGGCTGTGGAGGTCAAGTCATTAACTGTATATAGGACCGAGATAGATAGGTTCTTGATTAATAAGGGGATCAAGGGTTAGTGGGGAGAAGGCAGGAGGAGGATGTTGAGAAACGTATCAGCCATGATTGAGTGGTGGAGCAGACTCGATGGTCTAATTCTGCACCTATACCTTCTATTCTTATTGAATTCAAATTTCACCATCGACTGTGATGGGATTCGAACTCATGTGCCCAGAGCATGAGCCCGGGAGCCTGGGTGGCTAGCCATAAGACCATAAGACATAGGAGTGGAAGTAAGGCCATTCGGCCCATCGAGTCCACTCTGCCATTCAATCATGGCTGATGGGCATTTCAACTCCACTTACCCTCATTCTCCCCGTAGCCCTTAATTCCTTGTGACATCAAGAATTTATCAATTTCTGCCTTGAAGACATTTAGTGTCCCAGCATCCACTGCACTCTGCGGGAATGAATTCCACAGGCCCACCACTCTCTGGCTGAAGAAATGTCTCCGCATTTCTGTTCTGAATTTACCCCCTCTAATTCTAAGGCTGTGCCCACAGGACGTAGTCTCCTCACCTAATGGAAACAATTTCTTAGCGTCCACCCTTTCCAAGCCATGTATTATCTTGTAAGTTTCTATTAGATCTCCCCTTAATCTTCTAAACTCCAATGGAGGGAAAAACAATGACTGCAGATGCTGGAAACCAGATTCTGGATTAGTGGTGCTGGAAGAGCACAGCAGTTCAGGCAGCATCCGACGAGCAGCAAAATCATCGTTTCGGGCAAAAGCCCTTCATCAGGAATAATGAATACAATCCCAGGATCCTCAGCCGTTCCTCATATGTTAGACCTACCATTCCAGAGATCATCCATGTGAATCTCCGCTGGACATGCTCCAGTGCTAGTATGTCCTTCCTGAGGTGTGGGGACCAAAACTGGACACAGTACTCCAAATGGGGCCTAACCAGAGCTTTATAAAGTCTCAGTAGCACAACAGTGCTTTTATATTCCAACCCTCTTGAGATAATTGACAACATTGCATTCGCTTTCTTAATCACGGACTCAACCTGCATGTTTACCTTTAGAGAATCCCCAACTAGCACTCCCAGATCCCTCTGTACTTTGGCTTTACGAATTTTCTCACCGTTTAGAAAGTAGTCCATGCTTGTATTCTTTTTTCCAAAGTGCAAGACCTCGCATTTGTTCGCATTGAATTCCATCAACCATTTCCTGGACCACTCTTCCAAACTGTCTAGATCCTTCTGCAGCCTCCCCACTTCCTCAGTACTACCTGCCTGTCCACCTAACTTCATATCATCGGCAAACTTCGCTAGAATGCCTCCAGTCCCTTCATCCAGATCATTAATATATAGGGTGAACAGCTGCGGCCCCAACACTGAACCCTGCGGGACACCGCTTGTCACCGGCTGCCATTCTGAAAAAGAACCTTTTATCCCAACTCTCTGCCTTCTGTCAGACAGCCAATCCTCAATCCATATCAGTAGCTCACCTCGAAGACCATGGGCCCTCACCTTGCTCAGCAGTCTCCCGTGTGGCACCTTATCAAAGGCCTTTTGGATGTCTAGGTAGACCACATCCACTGGGTTTCCCAGGCCTAACCTACTTGTCACCTCTTCAAAGAATTCCAACAGGTTTGTCAGGCACGACCTCCCCTTACTAAATCCATGTTGACTTGTTCTAATCCGACCCTGCTCTTCCAAGAATTTATAAACCTCATCCTTAATGATGGATTCTAGAATTTTACCAACAACCGAAGTTAGGCTAATTGGCCTATAATTTTCCATCTTTTGCCTTGATCCTTTCTTGAACAAGGGGGTTACAACAGCGATCTTTCAAATCATCCGGGACTTTCCCTGACTCCAGTGACTTTTGAAAGATCTCAACCAACGCCTCCGCTATTTCCTCAGCCACCTCCCTCAGAACTCTAGGATGTATCCCATCGGGGCCAGGAGATTTATCAATTTTAAGACCTTTTAGCTTTTCTAGCACTTTCTCTTTTGTAATGGCAACCATACTCAAACTCACCCCCCTGACTCCCTTTAATTGTTGGGATATTACTCATATCTTCCACTGTGAAGACTGACGCAAAGTACTTATTAAGTTCTCCAGCTATTTCCTTATCTCCCATCACTAGGCTTCCAGCATCAGTTTGAAGTGGCCCAATGTCTACTCTTGCCTGTCGTTTGTTTCTTATGTATTGAAAGAAACTTTTACTATCATTTATAATATTACTGGCTAGCCTACCTCTCCTTCCTTATTTCTCTCTTTGTTATCCTCTGTTTGTTTTTGTAGCCTTCCCAATCTTCTGATTTCCCAGTGCTCTTGGCCACTTTATAGGATCTCTCTTTTTCTTTGATAGGTTTCCTGACTTCCTTTGTCAGCCATGGCTGTCTAATCCCTCCCCGGATAATCTTTCTCTTCTTGGGGATGATCCTCTGTACAGTGTCCTCCATTTTACCCACAAACTCCTGCCATTTTTGCTCTACTGTCTTCCCTGCTAGGCTCTGCTTCCAGTCTATTTTCGTCAGTTCCTCTCTCATGCCCTCATAATTACCTTTATTTAACTGTTCCACCATTACATCCGATTTTGCCTTGTCTCTTTAAAACTGCAGACTGAACTCTACCATATTATGATCGCTGCTTCCTAAGTGTTCCCTTACTCTAAGATCTTTTATAAAGTCTGGTTCATTACATAGCACTAGGTCCAGAATAGCCTGCTCCCTTGTCGGGTCCATGACCAGCTGTTCCAAAAAGCCATCCTGTAAGCATTCCATGAATTCCCTTTCTTTGGATCCACTGGCAACATTATTTACCCAGTCCACCTGCATATTGAAGTCTCCCATGATCACCGTGACCTTGCCTTTCTGACATGCCTTCTCTATTTCCCGGTACATGTTGCGCCCCTGGTCCTGACCACTGTTAGGAGGTCTGTACATAACTACCACTATGGTTTTTTTTGCCTTTGTGGTTCCTCAATTCTACCCACACAGACTCCACATCATCCGACGCTATGTCATTCAGTGCCATAGATTTAATTTTGTTCTTAACTAACAAGGCAACCCCGCCCCCTTTGCCCACCTCCCTGTCTTTTCGATAAGTTGAAAATCCTTGGATGTTTAACTGCCAGTCCTGACCCCCCAGCAACCACGTCTCTGTAATTCCTACCACATCATAATCATTCACGATGATCTGTTCCATTAGTTCATCTGCTTTGTTATGAATGCTACGAGCATTCAGGTAAAATGCCTTGATGCTAATTTTCTTATCATTAGAGATATTGGAAGTCATAAGATGTCCTAAGTTATCCTTCCTTTTTGCTGCATTCCCAGTCTGTCTCAAGTTTAAATCTGCCTGCACATATGCTATCCTGCCGCTTATCTTTCCATTTAACTCCATACTCCCTGTTGCTTTCACTTTCCCTTCCCCCCCAACTCAGAAGTTTAAAGTCCTACTGACCACCCTATTTATCCTCTTCGCTAGAACATTGGTACCTGATCGGTTCAGGTGGAGACTGTTCCAACGGTACAGATCCCCCCGGTTCCAAAACTGATGCCAATGCCCCGTGAAGTGGAATCCCTCTTTCCCACACCAATCCCTTAGCCACGTGTTTAATTCCCTAATTTTCTTATCCCTTGAGGACCTGTACTTCAATTTCCTTCCAAGTGCTCGATAATCCCCAAACAGGTCCTCCACCCTAGCTTTGCCTATGTTGTTAGTCCCAACATGGACCACAACAACTGGATCCTCCCCCTCCCGCTCCAATATCCTTTCAAGCCGGTCAGAGATGTCCCGAACCCTGGCACCGGGCAGGCAACACACCATGCGAGACTCCCGATCCGGCTTGCAAAGGATATTATCTGTCCCCCTAATTATAGAATCCCCTATAACAACTACTTGTCTTTTTGCTCCCCCCTCTTGAATGGCCTTCTGCACCATGGTGCCGTGGTCAGTTGGCACATCCTGTCCAGAGCCCTTTTCCTCATCCGAACAGGGAGCAAGAATCTCGTATCTGTTGGACAAGGTCAAGGGCTGAGGCTCCTGCACTCCTGCACTCAGGTTCCCCCTGCCTGCCTCACTTACAGTCACACCCTGATGTCCCTGATCACTTACTGAATGTGAATTACTTAATCTCCCAGGTGTAACTGCCTCCTGAAACAAAGTGTCCAGGTAACTCTCCCCCTCCCGGATGTGCCGCCGTGTTTGAAGCTCAGATTCCAGATCATCAACTCTGATCCGGAGTTCTTCCAGCAACCAACACTTGCTGCAGATGTGGTCACTGCCGTTCACAATGGGATCAGCCAGCTCCCACATCATACAACTACAGCACATCACCTGACCAGCTATCTCTGCTTAGTTAATTACTTTATTACTTTGTACAGGTTTGAGTTAAAATACTTTCTGATACCTCTCTGCTATAGTCTTTTATAGCTACAGCCCAGTGACATTGCCACCACCTCAGCTTCCCTTTGCTGCTGGCAAGGGAATGGGAACAAGGATGAGGCACGTCCACCATTCTTAGGTCACAATACCACACTGTGATGGCATCTTGCTCTACAGCATGAGGCCATTTGGTCTGTCCTGCTGGTGCTTGCTCTTTGAAAGACCTTGCCATTCAGTTCCAATGGTTACCATTGGTTGCTGTGTCTGTAGCTGCCTGGCTCTCTACACAGAGAATTCTCTTTCTAATGCACAGATCTTTGATCTATTAGTGAAAGGAGGGATATTGGGAGCAGCCGGGAAGGTGGAGTTGGAGGTGAAGATCAGCCGGGAATGGATTAATTTGATTTGATTTATTGCTGTTACATGTACCTCGTACAGTGAAAAGTATTGTTTTGCGTGCAGTACAGGCAGATTACACCATATACAGATCACAGGGTGATTGCACAGAGCAAGGGGTACAATGTTACGGCTGTAAAGAAGGTGCACAAAGATTGCGATCAACATTAAATTTAAAATTTGAGAGATCCATTCAGAAGTCTGATAACAGCGGGGAGGAAGCTGTTCGTGAACCTGGAAGGTGGTAGAATCTTCAGACCTACAAGTTGATTTAAGAGAACATTGTTAGTAATTTTTAAAAAAACTGAGAATTGAGGTTTAAAAGTGCAGAGTGATTGTTAGAAATGTGAGAATAAGATCTGCTGTAGAGTCAGCGCCATCTTGAATCCTACAAGAATGATGGAACAGCTTTGATAGGCCAAATGGTCTCTCCATACTCTCATTTCTTCTGTTACACAGTCATAGAGATGTACAGCATGGAAACAGACCCTTTGGTCCAACCCGTCCATGCTGACCAGATATCCCAACCTAATCTAGTCCCGTTTGCCAGCACTTTGCCCATATCCCTCCAAACCCTTCCTATTCATATTCCCATCCAGATGCCTTTTAAATGTTGCAATTGTACCAGCCTCCACCACATCCTCTGGCAGCTCATTCCACACACGTACCACCCTCTGTGTGAAAATGTTGCCCTCAGGTCCCTTTTATATCTTTCCCCTCTCACCCTAAACCAATGCCCTCTAGTTCTGGACTCCGACCCCAGGGAAAAGACATTGTCTATTTATCCTATCCATGCCCATCATGATTTTATAAACTTCTATAAGGCCTCTTGACGCTCCAGGGAAAACATCCCCAGCCTATTCAGCCTCTCCCTATAGCTCAAACCCTCCAACCCTGGCAACAACCTTTTCTGAACCCTTCTTCTGAGAGGTAATCTCATTTCAGTATATCCATCTCAGCAGACGCTCGATAGAGTTTGTGCTGGGGGATATAGTTTATCCAAATTTGGGGAATGTGGAAAACAGGGCGATACTTTCTGAATAACTGTCAGAAATTTCGGACTGAGATGAGGTATAATTTATTCCCTCTCAGGCTTGTGGATGCTCATTCTGTCATTCAATATATTCCAGACAGAGCTGGATGGATTTCTGGACACTCTGGGGAATTACACAACACTGAAACAGTACAGAGTTTGGGCACAGGTTGTATCTGATTGAGTGGTGGAGCAGGCTCATGGAGGTCTCTCGCCAGTGTTCAAAGTCGCTTTTCCTTTGAAGACCTCCCTGATTTCTTGGTCCCTGATATTTAACATCACTCATAACAAAATAAAGAACTACAGCTGGTGAAGATCAGGAACAAAACCGGAAAGTGCTAGAGGAACTGCTGGAGGCCTGGCAGCAGCATCTGCAGAGAGAGAGAGAGACAGAAAGAGAGAAAACAGAGTTACTGTCTTGGGTCCAGCGACCCTTCTTCAGAATCTCATGTCTCCTTACTGTTCAGACTTCAAAAAAAATCACATCGTCTTACCCATAGGACAGCTGTCTTATTAGAGAGACAGACAATTGGTGGGGTTTAACCTGAGGGTCCCCACACCTCAGACGCGGGGAGGGTTTGGGAAGGAGAGTCCTTCATGGTCATCTCAGCTGCTATGGGAATTGAACCCACGCTGTTGGCATCACAAACCGACTGATTGACTAATGCTCCTGTGAAGCACCTTGGCTAAATAGTGCTACATAAATGCGGGTTGTTGTTGGCATTTGAAGGATCGAGTTGCTCAGTAGGCATTTGGGCTTTCAAATTGTCACGGAATCGCTCCCCCCGCCCCCCACATTCCAAGAGACAATAGATCAAAAGAAAAGACAATGTGATGATTAATTTATTTGCATGTCCTTCTTTTTACCTGCAATTAGCTTGTGGTGTTTATCATCCAGGCTAAGTGAATATTCTGTGTGCTTTGTAGGTGACTGTGTGTGTCTGGGTAACTCAGGCTGCTCCACACACTCTGTTTGCAGAGGCTTTCGTAATGATTATAGGTTGCTTCCAGGTCCAAAGGAGAGCCTTTCACGCTGCACTTTTCTTTCAGAAATTCCTTCGTTATCCAGGACAGTGGCCTCCGAATGGCTGATTTGTGATAACCCTCTCCATTTCAAATCACTGTGATTCATGTTTACGTTAGAAAGGTTGCCCTAGCTCTGCTGTTGTGGACTTGGGGTCTAATTTCTGCAGTGACCTGTTTTGTGTTTAACATATTGTGATGTGACCCACCCCCTCCCCCTTATCCATTAGGAACCTTATTGTTCCACCTAATAATCCCAAGTTTCGAATCATCGCCTGCAAAACTTAATTTTCACAGCAGCGAGAAATTATCCAGCTATCCCATTGCACCTTCCCCTGGCTGTAACCTCTCGAATTCCCCTCATTATCCCTCTCCGCCTCTCTCGCTTCCTTTTAAGCTGCTGTATAATCATAAGAAACAGGAACAGGAGTAGGCCAATCAGCCCCTTGAGTCTGATCCACCATTCAGTCGGATCAGAGACAATGCTCTAGCTCAGCTCTTGCTGTTCCAGTGTGTTGTGTAATGCCCCAGAGTCTCCCAAAATCGATCAAACTGTGTCTGGAATACATTGAATCAAACCCTGTTTTGTAGATTACCCGAGCTGAGCGAAATGTCCACATGAAAGCAGAATACTGCGGATGCTGGAGATCTGAAATAAAAACAGTGTATGCTGGAGAAACTCAGCACGTCTGGCAGTGTCTGTGGTGTGAGGGAGGCAGAGAGACAGAGAGAGAGAGCGGCTCTCCTCAATTATGTTATTAAGCCTCCTAGGTAATCTCGTTTACCCAAATAAAATTCTTAGCATAAGAACTCAAGAAATAAGAGCAGAAGGAGACCATTCAGCCCATTGCAACTCCTCCTGTATTCAGTACTATCCCTGGCTGATTGTGGATTTCAACTCCACTCTGCAACTCCAGTGTCCCTTGATTCCCCAAGAAACCAAAAATCTCTCTGTTGCCGTCTTGAAGGTATTCAATGCTGGAGCATTCACAGCCCTCACGTTTTTGGATCATTGGAATCTCTTTTGACCTGTACAAAAAGGAAGGATTGCCTTTGTGTGAAGCCGCAGGAGATGGGGGAGATACTAAGCGAGTATTTTGCATCAGTGTTTACTGTAGCAAAGGACATGGAAGATGCAGAATGTGGGAAATAGATGGTGACATCTTGAAAAATGCCCATATTACAGAGCAGGAAGTGTTGGATGTCTTGATATGCATAAAAGTGGATAACTCCCCAGGACCTGATCAGGTGTACCCTAGAACTCTGTGGGAAGCTAGGGAAGTGATTGCTGGGCCCCTTGCTGAGATATTTGTATCATCGATAGTCACAGGTGAGGTGCCAAAAGACTGGAGGTTGTCAAATGTGGTGCCACTGTTTAAGAAGGGTGGGAAGGACAAGCCAGGGAACTACAGACCCTGGATTAGTGGTGCTGGAAGAGCACAGCAGTACAGGCAGCATCCGAGGAGCAGTAAAATCGACGTTTCAGGCAAAAGCCCTTTTGCCCAAAACATCGATTTTACTGCTAAATATAGAACATAGAAAAATACAGCGCAGTACAGGCCCTTTGGCCCTCGATGTTACGCCGATCCAAGCCCACCTAACCTACACTAGCCCACTATCCTCCATATGCCTATCCAATGCCCGTTTAAATGCCCATAAAGAGGGAGAGTCCACCACTGCTACTGGCAGGGCATTCCATGAACTCACGACTCGCTGAGTAAAGAACCTACCCCTAACATCTGTCCTATACCTACCCCCCCTTAATTTAAAGCTATGCCCCCTCGGATGCTGCCTGAACTGCTGTGCTTTTTCAGCACCACTAATCCAGAATCTGGTTTCCAGCATTTGCAGTCATTGTTTTTACCTAGGGAACTATAGACCGGTGAGCCTGACGTCGGCGGTGGGCAAGTTGTTGGAGGGAATCCTGAGGGACAGGATGTACATGTATTTGAAAATGTAAGGACTGATTAGGGATAGTCAGCATGGCTTTGGACATGGGAAATCATGTCTCACAAACTTGATTGAGTTTTTTGAAGAAGTAACAAAGAGGATTGATGTGGGCAGAGTGGTAGATGTGATCTATATGGACTTCAGTAAGGCATTAGACAAGGCTCCCCATGGGAGACTGCTTAGAAAGGTTAGATCTCATGAAATACAGGGAGAACTAGCCATTTGGATACAGAACTGGCTCAAAGGTAGAAGACAGAGGGTGGTGATGGAGGGTTGTTTTCAGACTGGAGGCCTGTGACCAGTGGAGCGCCACAAGGATCGGTGCTGGGTCCACTACTTTTCAGCATTTATATAAATGATTTGGATGCAAGCATAAGATGTATAGTTAGTAAGTTTGCAGATGACACCAAAATTGGAGATGTAGTGGACAGCAAAGAAGGCTACCTCAGATTACAAGGGTATCTTGATCAGATGGGCCAATGGGCTGAGGAGTGGCAGATGAAGTTTAATTCAGATAAATGCAAGGTGCTGCAGTTTGGGAAAGTAAATCTGAGCAGGATTTATACACTTAATGGTAAGGTCCTAGGGAGTGTTGCTGAACAAAGAGACCTTGGAGTGCAGGTTCATAGCTCCTTGAAAGTGGAGTCGTAGGTAGATAGGATAGTGAAGAAGGCGTTTGGTATGCTTTCCTTTATTGGTCAGAGTATCGAGTACAGGAGTTGGGAGGTCATGTTGCAGCTGTACAGGACATTGGCTAGGCCACTGTTGGAATATTGTGTGCAATTCTGGTCTGCTTCCTATCAGAAAGATGTTGTGAAACTTGAAAGGGTTCAGAAAAGATTTACAAGGATGTTGCCAGGGTTGGAGGATTTGAGCTATAGGGAGAGGCTGAACAGGGTGGGGCTGTTAGAGGCTGAGAGGTGACCTTACAGAGGTTCATAAACTCATGAGGGGCATGGATAGGATAAATAGACAAGGTCTTACCCCTGGAGTGGATGAATCCAAAACTCAAGGGCATTGGTTAAGGGTGAGAGGGAAAATATATAAAAGAGACTAAAGGGCAATTTTTTCACACAGAGGGTGGTACGTGTATGGAATGAGCTGCCAGAGGAAGTGGTTGAGGCTGGTACAATTGCAACATTTAAGAGACATTTGGATGGGTATATGAATAAGAAGGATTTAGAGGGATATGGGTCGGGTGCTGGCAGGTGGGTCGAGATTGGGTTGGGAATATCTGGTCGGCATGGATGGGTTGGACCAAAGGGTCTGTTTCCGTGCTGTACATCTCTATGACTCTATGACTGCAGACGGTACACTGGATGTGGCCCTGCAGGATTGTAACTCAGGCGAACATTATTTTGCCTATCCCTGTGTGGTAACGTTTCCCACAAATCCTGGATAAGAGCAGCCACCCCCTTTCTCTGTTGGTCCGCCGTCTGAATGACCCCCATTGATGTTTTACGCATATTGTTTCTTCATGAGAGTGGTGGAGATCTCCAGTCTCTAACGGGGGCGTTCTCACATCAGCCACGATCTCATTGAATAGTGGAGCAGGCTCGGGCTGAATGGCCTAACTCTGTTCCTGTGCCTGATGGTCTCAGGGAATAGTCAGCATGGATTTCAAATGGAGAAGTGTTGGCCGATCAACATATTGAATTTTTAAGGAGTATAGCCCATGGTAATGCAGGAAATATAATTAATCTGGATTTTCAGCATCTTGGTGCTCCATTATAGGTTAATAAGGAAGGTCTAAAGTTGCGGTGTCATCGGCCAGATGGCAGAATGGATTGTTGTCTGGCCTCCAGTCTGAGAGAGGAGAGTTGGGGTACGGCGGGGGGAGGGATATTTGGAACGGCACAATATGATGTTTCAGACGGATCAGCACTAGGTCCATTGCTGGTCACAATTTGCAGCGACAGGTTCCCCCCGGAATCAAAAGCACAATTTCAAAAGTTGCAGACATCACCAGATTGTGCTGTATATCGTGTGTAATCCTCTGTAGGTGCTGCTCAATCCCTCTTTCTGATCCTGTCAACAGACTTTAAAAATAATTAGAGAGAGAGAGAGACACACACACACAAAACACATTGTGAAATAAACCTATGGAAAAGATGTTTCGCTTTGAGTTGCACTTTGCTTTGTACACGGCCTGCATTGGCTCACTGACATTTTGGATTTTCAATCAAGCCAAGTTTTGGGAAATTTTGACTGATTCTTTTCCCCGTTGCCCGTATCCCTGTTCCATGTTCTTGCCTTCCTTGACCTTGGATTATTTGTGAGGGTGATTCAGTGCTGCACTGCACAGTGGGGTTTGAGTTTAAGCTGGTCCACAGAGAACCCAGGGTCACGTCCACCAGCAGAGTGTAGACAGAGCAGGAAGGAATCCCAGTGCTCGTAACCAACTCCCAGCGAAAAGGAATGTGTTTTTTTGGACCAAACCCCTGCTGGGTTGGCAAGTGAATTCAGCTTTGTGGCCAAGTGCAGTAGTGGCTTGGGAAATCAGTCAAGTGAGCGATGTGGCAGGGTCTTCAGCTATATGACATCCTGAACATCAGATGCCTCTCCCATGTGGTGTAACACATCTTTCTTAGGAAAAGAAAAATTCCGAGAAGTGAGGTACTCTGTAACTCTCACTCCCTCTTTCCCTTCTGGTGATTGCTGTCATACTTAGAATCATTTCCCATTCTTTCCTGAGATGTGGGAACCATGGGCTGACACAGCAGCTCCCACCCATCCCGAGTTGGTACCCTGAACTGGGCAGTTTTGCTCAGCTATTTCAGAGGGCAGTTATAAGTCTGTGGGTGTGGAGTCACATGTGGGCCAGACTGGGTAAGGACAGCAGATTTCCTTCCCTAAAGGGGCATTAGTGACTGAAGTAACCGCACAGAGGCTGGTATCCTTTCACCAAGTCACCCTTTATTAACATGTGCATCAGCAATGGCCCAGCTACCTTAGAGCCTCTCCCTAGAGTGAGGAGAATATCTGACACCCGTGTTCTTTTTTTTTCAGTCCAGAGGGAAGGCAGTCCATAGTTACTGGTCTGTGTTGGAGAGTCCAGTGGGAAAGCAGCCTGTATTTACTGGTCTGTATGGAAGGGTCCAATGGGAAGGCAGTCCATATTTACTGGTCTGTATTGGAATGTCCAATGGGAAGGCAGTCTAGGTTTACTGGTCTCTTAAAATAACTGCACAGAGGCCGGTATCCCATCACCAAGTTAACATTTATTGACATGTGCACAGTACAGAGTCTGACCAGCTAGCTCTGAGCCAGTCGCTAGAGAGAGGAGACTCTCAGACTCCTGTTTACTTATTTATTTATTTATTTTTCTTCTTTTTTCTACAGACGACAGTATCCCATCACCAACTCACTCTTTATTTGCAACAGACTCCTGTTTATTTATTTATTTATTTATTTTTTCTTTTGTGGGGCAGCTGGTCCAGGGACAGTCCCCTTCCTCTCAGACACAGTCAAGGAGGAGAGTCCTTGCACGCGTCCACACTCACTGATCCAGCTCCCTCCAGAGCCAGCTCTGAGTGAACAGAACAGACTGCTGTTTAATTTTTTTTTCTTCAAAAGCAGGCCCAGGACTCAAAGCTCCCACCTCCTTCTGCCTCTGCTTCCTCCTCCTTACTCTTCCTTCTTTCCTCAGAATGTGGGGCAGCTGGTCCAGGGACATTCCCCTTCCTCTCAGTCAAGGAGGAGAGTCCTTGCACACACACTGACCCAGCTCCCTCAAGAGCCAGCTTTGAGAGTGAACAGAACCCCTGACACTCCTGTTTTGTTTGTTTTTTTTTTCCTGTTTTTTTTTCTTCCTACCTGTTTTTTTTTATATATATATATAAAACCCCCACACTACCGCCTAACTGCAGTAGTGCCAGACTCCTGTTTAATTTTTTTTTTTTTCTTTTTTCTTTTCTTTCTTTTTTTTTTAATTTTATTTTAACCCCCACACTACCACCTAAGTGCGGTAGTGCTTATTTTATCCCCAGCACCCATGGTGTGTGTGTGCAGGTGTGAGACACAGTGAAAGACACAAAGTGCACCAATCTTTATTCAAATTCCACCACCAGGAAGATAGGAAAACACCCGGGTGGCCAGTGACAAGCACTGCCCTTCACATCAAGGGACAGTGCTGTGTGATCAAAACAGTGAAGGGGAGGGTAGGGACTAAATCAAAATAGACAGACTCCTGTTTTTTTTTTTTTTATTTTATTTTATTTTTTTTTTTTTTTTTTTTTTTGCAGGTGTGAGACACAGTGAAAGACACAAAGTGCACCAATCTTTATTGCACTCCTCTTTAATTTTTTTTTTATGTCTTTATTTTTTTTTTCTTTTTAAATTTAACCCCCACACTACCACCTAAGTGCGGTAGTGCTTATTTTATCCCCAGCACCCATGGTGTGTGTGTGCAGGTGTGAGACACAGTGAAAGACACAAAGTGCACCAATCTTTATTCAATTTCCACCACCAGGAAGATAGGAAAACACAGACTCCTGTTTAAATCTGTCAGCCAGTGCTCCCTGATTGGCCCATGTTAACAACCTCAATGAAGGATCTCATACTAGCCAACTTGGTTCCAATCGCTGTAGTCACCAAGATGGGTATTTTCTAACAATCGATGGCCGTTTCATGGTCGCTATCAATGAGACCAGAATTTCTGATTGAAATTGAAATTCGCCAAGTTGTGGTGATGGGGTTTGAACCCATGATGCCAAAGCATTAATTGGGACTAATAAAGAGCAAGGAGTGTTGGAGAACCTCTGCAGGTCCAGCAGTATGTGCAGAGAGAGAAATACAGTTAATGTTGTGAGTCTGGGATGAGTCTGTTTGGCACTGAAGAGGATTGGAAAATGGTGTTTGTTTTTATTATTGATGGGGATGGAGGAGTGAGTGGAACAGATGGTGAGGGTGCTCAGAGCAAAAGGCGGAGGAAGTGATGATGGTGGCAAAAGATTAATGTGGGCCTCAATTTCACGAGTCCATAAGACCATAAGACATAGGAATAGAAATTAGGCCATTCAACCCATCAAGTTTACTCCACCATTCAATCACAGTTGATAAGTTTCTCAACCCTATTCTCCTGCTCTCACCCCGTAACCCTGGATCCCCTTGATACTCAAGCACCTATCTCTCTCTGTCTTAAATATACTCAATGACCTGACCTCACAGCCTTCCAGGGCAACGAATTCCATAGATTCCCCACTCTCTGGCTGAGGAAGTTTCTCCTTATCTCTGTTCTAAAAGGTCTTCCCTTTACTCTAAGGCTGTGCCCTCGGGTCCTAGTCTCTCCTACCAATAGAAACATCTTCCCAACATCCACTCTGTCCAGGCCATTCAGTATTCTGTAAGTTTCAGTTACATCCCCCTCGATCTTTCAAACTCCATTGAGAATAAACCCAGAGTCTTCAAACTTTCCTGATGTGTTAAGTTTTTCATTCCTGGGATCATCCTCCGGAACCTTCTCTGAACACAGTGCAGGGCCACTCCATCCTTCCGGAGATACGGGGCCCAAAACTGCACAATATTCCAAATGTGGTCTGACCAGAGCCTCAGGAGTCCATACTTGATTTTATATTCTAGTCCTCTCATAATAAATACTGTCATTGCATTTGCCTTCCTAACTACTGACTCAACCTGCAAGTTTACCTTGTGAGAATCCTGAATTAAAACTCCTAATTCTCTTTATGCTTCAGACTTCTGAATGTTCCCCCCATTTAGTGCAGTAGTGTTACCCCCACAACACCGCTGTCTAACTTTGCAGCACTGAAGGAGGCCATTCAACCCTTTCTATTCCTGCTGGGTCTCTGCAGCTCAGGTAGTCTGCTATCCCACCTTTACACTGCAGCTTGCAATTTCCTTCCCTTACAATAATTATCCAGTTCCTTTCTGTGCTGGGTTCACCATCTAAAGGCAGCCCTGAATTTGCAGACTGCCTTTTTGATTGATTGATTTTATTGTCCCATGTATTGTGGTACAGTGAAAGTATTGTTTTGTGTGCTCGACAGACAGATTGTACCATATACAGTGCATCAGGGAAGCAGAACAGAGTGCGGAATACAGTGTTACAGCAGGAAATGTGCAGAGAGAGAGAGAGAGATCAGAATGTGAGAGGTGCGTTACAAGTGGGGAACGAGCTGTTCTTGAATGTGTTCATACATGTATTCAAACTTTTATATCCTCTGCCGCATGAAAGAGGGTGGGAGAGAGTATAACCGGGGTGGGAAGTGTCTTTGATTACATCGGTCGCTTTCCCGAGGCAGTGGGAAGTGTAGATGGAGTCAGTGGATGGAAGGCTGGTTTGTGTGATGGACTGGGCTGTGTTCACAACTCTCTGCAGTTTCTTGTGATCTTGGGCAGAGCAGTTGCCGTACCGCACTGTGATACATCGGATAGGATGCTTTCTACGGTGCATCTGTAAACATTGGTCAGAGTTATTGTGGACATGCTGCATTTCCTTAGCCTCCTGAGGAAGTTGAGACGTTGTTGTGCTTTCTTGACTGTAGCGTTGACATGGGTGGACCAGGACAGATTGTTGGTGATGGTCACTCCCAGGAACTTGACGCTGTCCACCATCTCCACCTCAGCCTCATTGATACAGACAGGGGTGTAACCTCCACTCTGCTCCCTGAGCTCAATGACCAGCTCCTTCGTTTTACAAGCAGTAGATGAGCTGGCAGCTTTGGACATGCCACAGCAAATGAAATGCAGTCCCTAAATAAAAACCAAAGGAGCTGTGGATGCTGGAAATCAGAAACAAAAACAGTATTTTGCAGGCAAAGCTCAGCAGGTCCAGCAGCATCTGTGGAGAGAAATCAGAGTGAAAGTTTCAGGGCTGGTGAGCCTTGCTCAGAACTTAGGAAGGTAGCAGTCAATAGCGGTGAGCTCAAGTCAAGCTTCTAGGTTTCTATACATTAAAGATAGCGAGGGATGTGGGAATTGTGAGTGAAATCGAGGTAGAAAATCAACTATGGCTTGATGGACTGAATGTCTTAACCCAGCTCTCACTGTCTATGTCCCCAAGTCCCAAAGTGGGACTTAAGCTCCTGACTGTGTGACCGAGAGAGTGAATGTTACCTGCTGACAATAACTCAGCACAGGAGTGGCCCAGTGCACAATGCAGACTGCTGACTCTTTGGTAATAGTGAGGGGCTACTGTAAATCTATTATATTGTAAATTCTTCTGCTCCAGCCTCTGCAATGTCATTCTGGAGTAGAGCAGGTCCTTCAATGACCCGGCTCCAGGGCACTGCCCTTAATGAAGAGTTAGTAATGAGCAGTGAGCATGTTTGGTAATGTGCTTGGTAGAGGTAAAGCAGTGGGAGAGCTCTAAGCCGTGTGTGGACCTCCCTAATACTGCAATCCGGAGCCGGCTGCCTCTCAATAAAAATAGATTCTTCGGCCCCCAAGAGCCAGCGAGATTATCGAGTAAGTGATGCCTTAATATAAATATGAGTGCACCACGTGTTTAGGGCAAAGTTTAAAAAGAGGAGCAAGGAGCCTATTAACACCTTGTGATCATCCTGTGAACTCAAATCATTTTTACCAAAGGTGAGGTGAAAATTGCTTAACACTTATTCCAGCTTTATCTTTTTTTATTGTAAATGTGATTTTAGATTTTCTCTTCTGTCTCCCTAGGTTTATCTTCACTTTGTTTTAATTGAGTCTCTCTAGAGCAGAGGGGACTGGGTGTACGGGGTGGATTGGGATCTTATAGAGGTGTATAAGATCATCAGAGCTGAAAATGTGTTGCTGGAAAAGCGCAGCAGGTCAGGCAGCATCCAAGGAGCAGGAGAATCGACATTTCGGGCATGAGCCCTTCTTCAGGGCTCATCTTCAGGGCTCATTTCTATCTCGGGCGACCGAATCAACACGGACGTTTACTATAAACTGACCGACTCCCACCCTGCCCCCTGTAAAAACACCATCCCATATTCCCTATTCCGCTGCATCTTCTCCCAGGAGGACCAGTTCCGATACTGAACAACCCAGATGGCCTCAACACATTTTCAGCTCTGATCTATAGAACATAGAACATAGAAGAATACAGCGCAGTACAGGCCCTTTGGCCCTCGATGTTGCACCGATCCAAGCCCACCTAACCTACACTAGCCCACTATCCTCCATATGCCTATCCAATGCCCATTTAAATGCCCATAAAGAGGGAGAGTCCACCACTGCTACTGGCAGGGCATTCCATGAACTCACGACTCGCTGAGTAAAGAACCTACCCCTAACATCTGTCCTATACCTACCCCCCCTTAATTTAAAGCTATGCCCCCTCGTAATAGCTGACTCCATACGTGGAAAAAGGTTCTCACGGTCAACCCTATCTAAACCCCTAATCATCTTGTACACCTCTATCAAGTCACCCCTAAACCTTCTTTTCTCCAATGAAAACAACCCCAAGTGCCTCAGCCTTTCCTCATACGATCTTCCTATCATACCAGGCAACATCCTGGTAAACCTCCTCTGTACCCGTTCCAGTGCCTCCACATCCTTCCTATAGTATGGCGACCAAAACTGCACACAGTACTCCAGATGCGGCCGCACCAGAGTCTTATACAACTGCAACATGATCTCAGGACTCCAGAACTCAATTCCTCTACCAATAAAAGCCAGTACGCCATATGCCTTCTTCACCGCACTATTTACCTGGGTGGCAACTTTCAAAGATCTCCAGCTTCTGCAGTCCTCACTTTCTCCTATAAGATCATGAGAGGCATGGATAGGGTGAATGCACTCGGTCTTTTCCCCAGGGTTGGGGAATCGAGGACTAGAGGGCATCAGGTTAAGGTTAAAGGGGAAAGAATAAAAGGGAACCTGAGAGGCAATGTTTTACACAGAGGGTGGTATAAATATGGAATGAACTGTTAGTGGAAGTGGTTGAGGGGGGCACATTAACAACATTTAAAAGGCATTTGGACAAATACATGGATAGGAAAGGATTAGAGGATATGAACCAAGTGCAGGGAAATGGGGTTAGTGTGGGTGGGCATTTTGGTCGGCATGGACCAGTTTGGGGCAAAGGGCCAGTCTCTATGCTGAAGGACTGTGTGACTCGATGACTTTCTAGTAACTATAGGCCGGTGAGTCTCACTTCTGTTGTGGGCAAAGTCTTAGAGAGAATTGTAAGGGATAGGATTTATGCACATCTGGATAGGAATAATGTGATCAAGGATAGTCAGCATGGTTTTGTGAAGGGCAAGTCGTGCCTCACAAACCTTATTGAATTCTTTGAAAAGGTGACGAAGGAGGTTGATGAAGGGAAAGCGGTAGATGTGGTATATATGGATTTTAGTAAGGCGTTTGATAAGGTTCCCCATGGTAGGCTACTGCAGAAAATACGGAGATATGGCATTGAGGGTGAGTTGGAGGTTTGGATTAGGAATTGGCTGGATGGAAGAAGACAGAGGGTAGTAGTTGATGGCAAAGTTTCTTCATGGAGTGCCGTCACTAGCGGTGTTCCGCAAGGATCTGTTTTTGGACCATTGCTGTTTGTCATTTTTATAAATGACCTGGAAGAGGGGTTAGAAGGTTGGGTGAGCAAGTTTGCGGATGATACGAAAGTCGGAGGAGTTGTTGACAGTGAGGAAGCATGTGGCAGGTTACAGCAGGATATAGAGAAGCTGCAGAGCTGGGCAGAAAGGTGGCAGATGGAATTCAATGTAGCTAAGTGCGAGGTGATTCACTTTGGGAAGAATAACAAAAAGATGGGGTACTGGGCTAATGGTCGGATACTTGGTAGTGTGGATGAGCAGAGGGATCTTGGTGTCCATGTACACAGATCTCTGAAAGTTGCCACCCAGGTAAATAGTGCGGTGAGGAAGGCATATGGCGTACTGGCTTTTATTGGTAGAGGAATTGAGTTCCGGAGTCCTGAGGTCATGATGCAGTTGTATAAGACTCTGGTACGGCCGCATCTGGAATATTGTGTGCAGTTTTGGTCGCCATACTATAGGAAGGATGTGGAGGCATTGGAACGGGTGCAGAGGAGGTTTACCAGGATGTTGCCTGGTATGGAAGGAAAATCGTATGAGGAAAGACTGAGGCACTTGGGGCTGTTTTCACTAGAGAAAAGAAGGTTTAGGGGTGACTTGATTGAGGTGTACAAGATGATTAGGGGGTTAGATAGGGTCGACAGTATGAACCTTTTCCCGCGTATTGAGTCGGGTATTACAAGGGGGCATAGCTTTAAATTAAGGGGGGGTAGATATAGGACTGATGTTAGGGGTAGGTTCTTCACTCAGCGAGTCGTTAGTTCATGGAATGCCCTGCCAGTAACAGTGGTGGACTCTCCCTCTTTATGGGCATTTAAGAGGGCATTGGATAGGTATATGGAGGATAGTGGGTTAGTGTAGTTTAGGTGGGCTTGGATCGGCGCAACATCGAGGGCCCAAGGGCCTGTACTGCGCTGTATTCTTCTATGTTCTATGTTCTATGTTCTATGTCTCTATGACTACTGCTCCCAGATCTGGCTGAAGAACAACCAGTCTGCGTTTTGCAATGTTTTCACTCTGGGGCAGTATTTAACGTAGTTCTATAATGACTTGAAGTGGTACATTGTGGAGGTGATCTCAACCCAATATGACAATCCCAGCTAATGGTGACACTGGGTAAGTGAGACCCCAGAGTGGAAGTTGGTTTAATAGACCGGATGTTTTATTTTTACCATTTGGTTACTGTGGTGGACTGTCACTGAAGCCAAGGGGCTGCCAATCTACTGTTGGCAAAAGAACACAAGATTATCACACAAAATAAGAGAAAACAATGTTATAAATAACAGGTGGTTTGGGAAGATCCTATCATAGGCAGCAAAAGGAAACATTCAGACCTTTTTCTCAGCAGAATCCTTTACAGACACTCAACCCACTCCTGCCTTTGCTTCAGCATTCCTTCCGAGATTGAAAAATGTTTTCTTTCAATGACTCTCTGCACCCATGTGATTCTCTTCATTACTATCTCTTCCTGAGACACGTGGACAGGCTAACTCACTAATGTCTGTTTGGTTTTGACTCTTTGAGGCTGTTTCTTTCCAGCTCTGAAAACTTGATGACTTCCCACAATTTAAAAATTACCCTCTGCTGGTATATTCTGCTGGTACCTTTACTCCTAAATTAAACCTGAATGTCTCCCCTGGCCATCTGTCTCTGCAGTTGTGAAGATCTACTCTGAGCATCTTAAGTCACATGATGCCTGTTTTTTTTCCTTTTATTTATTCATTGGATGCGGGTGTCACTCACTAGGGCCCAACATTTATTGTCCAGTAACTGTCGGAGTGATA
This sequence comes from Chiloscyllium plagiosum, assembly GCF_037043375.1. Taxonomy (NCBI): domain Eukaryota; kingdom Metazoa; phylum Chordata; class Chondrichthyes; order Orectolobiformes; family Hemiscylliidae; genus Chiloscyllium; species Chiloscyllium plagiosum. The sequence goes on from NW_028270142.1 coordinate 144,186,826, forward strand.
TTACAAGACATCATGGCTTTGGAATCACAGGTTGGCTGACCAGTTAAAGAAGATTTCCATCTCTAAAGGACATTTGTGAACCAGATGGGTTTTTATGTCAATTAACATTGGTTACATAGCCACCATTAAACTCACTTTTTTATTAATTGGAGATCTCAAATTTCAGCATCGGCCCAGGTAGGGTTTGAACCCTGAGGCTCTAGCTTACTAGCCCAGTGACATTGGAGCTATGCCACTGCCTCTCCTTTCTTATGTAGTCTGTCTTGAGCTCACTGTTCCAAATGACTTTCTGACCCTTTCTTAAATAAACAGATCAGACCTCCCTGGAACTGAAGACCAAAGCCCCATTCAAATCCATAGTCATACAGTGCAGAAAAGGCCCAATGACCTTTTGAGTCTGCACCAACATAACTAACATTAAAAGTACACGAATCCAAAATTCCTGCATGTGTCCAGTATCCTCGAATGTTATGATATTTGAAATACTCATCCAAATGCTTTTTAAAGGTTGTAAGGATTCCAGCCTCCACCACCTTCCCAGACAGTTCATTTCTGATTCCCACTCCGTCAAAAGTACTCTTCTCAAATTCTTCTCAATCTTCTGCCCTTTACCGTGCCCTCTTGTGATTGACCCTTCACCCAAGGGGAACAGCTGCTCTCTATTCATTCTGTCCATACCCCTCATAATCTTATACACTTCCCCCTCCCCCCCCTCAGTCCTCTCTGGTCTAAATAAAACAATCCAAGTCTACCCAGTCTTTCCTTTATAGCTCAGTTTCTCCAGGTCAGGCAACATCCTGGTGAATCTCCTTGTAACCCCATCAAGTGCCATCACATCCTTCCTGTAGGGAGGTGACCAGAACTGCACCCAGTACTCCAGCTGGGGCCTCACTAACTCTCTGTGCAACTCCAGCATTACCTCGTTGCCCTGATACTCTCACTACAACTGATGAAAGCAAGTATCCCTTCTTAACTATCCTATTCACATGCTCTGCTGACTTCAAGGATCTGTGAATAATTACTCCAGGATCCTAAAGTAGTGCAAGGTTTGTAGCTCAGGTTGAGGTTTAGGGTGTAGGTTTGCTCGCTGAGCTGTAGGTTTGATATCCAGACGTTTCATTACCTGGCTAGGTAACATCATCAGTGGCGACCTCCAAGTGAAGCAAAGCTGTTGTCTCCTGCTTTCTATTTATATGTTTGTCCTGGATGGGGTTTCTGGGGTTCGTGGTGATGTCATTTCCTCGAATGTTATGATATTTGAAATACTCATCCAAATGCTTTTTAAACCACCTTACCATACATCAAAGAAATTTCAGAAATGACAGCCAGACTACTAAGACCCCTCGGAATCCTAGCACACAAACCCACCAATACTCTCAAACAAAAACTAACAAACTTAAAAGATCCAGTACAATCCATGGACAAAACCATCGTCATCTACAAAATTCCATGTAAGGACTGCCACAAACACTACGTAGGACAAACAGGAAGAAAGTTAGCCACCAGGATACACAAACACCAGCTAGCCACAAAAAGACACGACCCTCTCTCCCTCGTAGCCCTACACACTGATGAAATAAACCACCATTTCAACTGGGACAACACATCTATCCTGGGACAGGCTAAGCAAAGACATGCCAGAGAATTCCTAGAGGCCTGGCACTTCAACCACAACACCATAAACAAACACACAGATCTAGATGCCATCTATCAACCCCACAGAAAACGAACAGGAAATGACATCAACACAAACCCTAGGAACCCCATCCAGGAGAAAGATATAAATAGAAAGCAGGAGACAACAGCTTCGCTTCACTTGGAGGTCGCCACTGATGATGTTACCGAGCCAGGTAATGAAACGTCTGGATATCAAACCTATAGCTCAGCGAGCAAACCTACACCCTAATCCTAAAGTAGTATTAATAATCTCCTATAAACTGTTACCACAATGTGCACGTGCTTCCTTCATCTCTCGACCTGTTGCTGTCTAACAACTTTCTCTTGTAAGAGAATGGCTGTTTTCGAATTCACTGACAAGGTACAAGAGTGTGACAAACAATTTCCCATTACCACCTTCATCTGTGTTTCAGGACGGGTTTACCCAATCTTCTCCCGGTGTGATCCCAATTTCATGCCTCATGCCCTCTGTGGCCTCGGAGTGACGATGTGGCTGAGGGGAGATGGGATTTGTTGAGTGGATGATATTGGTTTATTTTGGCGTGAGGCAGGGGCAAGTGAGCGTTCAGTGTGTGGTGGAGTGTTTAAACTGCAGGGGTTTCCTTTCCAAGCAAACATTGAACCCTTTTCACAGGTTTTTGTTACAGAGCAGCAGTCAGGTTGTGTGGAGATGTCAGTTGGATCATACACATCATCAGAAAAAAAACCACTTCCAGGATTTGAAGGGACAGTGCCCAGTTGTTACCTCGAACTATTGACTCACGGTCCAGTGGGGATGGGTTTGTGAGGAGCTGACTTAAGGGGGACACATCCCCTCGTTCTGAAGATTCCTCTGTCAGTAAGCAGCCACTGACCCTCCAAGTTCTCCCGCTTTCACCATGGTCTTGGAAGGTTTTAACTGGTGACCAAGTTAAGCAGGAGAATGGTGGCCCCTAAGGAGACTCTCTCACTGCCAGCCCCTGGTGACCCCCTGTGACCCCCTAGTCCGGATAGAATTTTATAGGTTTCTATGGGATCCCCTCCCTCATTTTTCTCAACGCTAGTGAATCTAGTACTAAGGGATCCAGGATATATCAGTCCTGCCATCCCGGGAATCGGATAGGTTTTTCTAGCGATGGAAGATGGTTGTCATGGTCATCATCCCTGAGACTAGTTTTCAACACCAGATTCATTCCTTGAACCTACACCATTTCACAGTTGGAGGGGGTGTTGTTTCTGAAGCTTATTGTGGAGATATTTTAGGAGCTGGCAGCAGACGGATTCGCCACCTCTCAAAGACACTCTGTCCGCGGCCAAACAGTTCAGGCATGGCTCCTGAAACCAGAAGCAGAGTGGCTGCCCAGTGCACGCACCAGACCTCCTACAGGTCTTGGGAGAAGTTTGGAAACTTCCTTTACACAGAAGCTATGCCATCTGTTCATTGTGAGTCTTGAGGTTTTCCACAAACACGGTGGCCCAGTGGTTAGCACTGCTGCCTCACAGCGCCAGGGACCCGGGTTCGATTCCTGCCTCGAGTGACTGTCTGTGTGGAGTTTGCACATTCTCCCAGTGTCTGCGTGGGTTTCCTCCCACAATCCAAAGATGTGCAGGTTAGGGTGGATTAGCCATGGGAAATTGCCCATGGTTTCCAGGGATAGCTATTGAAAATGCATGGCTATGGGGATAGGTGTATTTGGGATGCTCCTTGGAGGGTTAATGCAGGTTTGGTGGGCTGAATGACCTCCATCTGCACTGGAGGGATTGTGGATACCTTCACAGTCAGTGACTGAGGAGCATAGACTTGCTGCACTTGCGCTGACAGCTCAAACTCCCACGCCATTGGACTATACCCTTCAGGGAGGGAAATGTGCCATCCATACCCTGTCTGGCCGACTCGTGACTCCATGCCCATAGCAGGGTTGATTTTCAATAGCTGTCTGGGCAGTTAGCGATGGGCAATAAATGCTGGTCCAACCAGCGATACCCTCATCCTGTGACTGAAAAGCAAAAGTCTCCACTGTGTCAGTTGCTGCCAATCACCTACTCCCCTAGGTGCCACTGAAACTGGGCGTTAGCTGTTCCTTCACCTGCATTCATGTACTTTGGCACTTTCAATGTTTTTTGACCATGTCCTTGTGCCTGTTAGGGAGGGAATTCCAAGATTCTGACCCAGCAACACTGAAGGAATGGTGATATGTTTCCAAGTCAGGATGGTGAGTGGCTTGGAGGGGGGTGGTGTTCCCATGTATCTGCTGCCCTGGCCCTTCCAGATGGAAGTGGTCACGGGTTTGGAAGGTGCTGTCTGAAGGAGACTTGGCAAGTTTCTGCCGTGCATCTTGTAGATGGTTCACACTGCTGCTACTGAGCGTCGGGGGTGGAGAGAGAGAGGATGTCAAATATCTTTACTTTTCATTTTTGCCTTTGAAGGAGATTGAAGTGAATTTAAGTTCTTGTTTATAGATGGTGCTCAGGGGAATGATTCATTGCTCGGTAACACTGCTCTCTTTTGATGCCTGTGCTGGCTCCTATATTCCATAGATAGTCATAACACAGTGAAGGGACTGCAAACACCAGCAGATCTGCTTTTCCGAGCTAAATGTAGGCATGAAGATGCAGAAGGATACCGCTCAGCTGTTTGTGAGTAGCTGAAAAGCAAGACGTGCATTTACGCAGCGCCGTCCACCACCATGGGGTACAGCCCACCTTTTCAGCGTAGCCACTGTCATAGTGTAGGGGACGCTGCAGTCAGTTTGTGAACAGCTAGTTTCCACATGGTTGGTGACCCTGTTGTCAGTTACCGTGGTGATGGCTGAGAGATAACTGCCGCCCGGTGCAGTGGGGAGCTCTCTTGCTCGTCTGTGAAACCATGCCCCAAGGGGTTTCCGCTCTGCCTCCTGAGACGTCTCAAGTGGACTTTGCAATGTAAAACCAGCACCCCCTAGCAGAGCAGCACCTCCTCAGCGCACCCTTCAGCGTCTCAGAGACAGGAGGGTGTGTGGTGGGGGTGGCGGGTTTGACTCACTGAGTATTGCCCCAAGCAGGATCTGTGTTAACTCTTTGAAGAGCTCATCGTAGGGGTCTACAGCACAGAAAGAAGCCCTTCGGCCCATTGTGTTGCTGCTGATCAACCTCCGAACTGTGTGAAACATAAACAGCAGCGTGGGCCACACTCTTACATTCAGTGGAAAATAATGGAAACTTGAAGGATTCTATAACAGACTCATCCCCTTGCCCATTTCATGTTGTGTGATTGTACCTCGTTAGTGTTTATACAGATTCCGGAACTTTATCCCGACTGCATCAAGATCCTGGCTTTGCTCTGAACCATTGTAAGGAAATGTGGAATGTGTGTGAGCCCGCTCTGAGGAGCGTTCCAGGACTGGGTTAGTCCCGAGCGGTTCCTGCCCTCCGTGATGGGCAGAGGCAGGACACGGAGAGAGATACGTGCACATACACACACTCACACGCGCGCGCGCGCACACACTCGTGCACACACACACACGCGCACACGCACACGCACACATACACATACTCACGCACACGTGTACACACGCGCACACATACACACGCTCGCACACACAGACATACACATGCATGCGCACACAGATACATGCACACGCTTGCGCACACACAGACATGCATACGCACGCATGCACACACACGCGGAGAGACATACACTCACTCACACAGACACACACACATTCTCTCTCACATACACACGTACACGATCTCACATGCACGCATACACACACACACAAATGCACAGATACACACACATTCGCACATGCATACACATACACACACGTCTGCCTGCAAACACACACTCTCACACACCCATGCGTGTGTGTACACACACACACACACGTGCAGGTGCACGCAGGTGTATTTCCACTTGTGTAGGCTGCCTTCCTGTCAGCCCCAAGCGAGTGAGTGAACTCTGCATGGTTCCTGGTGTGAGTGAGTGACAGGACCATGGCAGGCTGACTTGCAAACCTGATCCCTGGGAAGGTTTGGCCATCTCCCTTCAACACGGTACATCTCGTAAACCAACCAGAACGCTGTCAGGGACAGTGCGGGTTTTAGCCTTTGACCAGTCAGACGCCTTGTTCAAACATTCCCGTCAACCGTGAGATCATAAAAACCAACCAACTGGAACATTACAGCACACACAGCTCATAGCTTTAGGATAAGGGAGGGTCAGACTTAAAGCAGAGATGGGAAGGAATTACTTCTCTCAAAGGGACATGAATCTGTGGGATTCACTCCCCCAGAGTGCGGGGGATGCTGGGACACTTGAGTAAATTTAAGGAGGGGACAGACTGATTTTTGATTATTTGTGGGTCTACCTACAGCACATGGACTGCAGCGGTTCAAGAAAGCAGCTCACCCCCACCTTCTCAAGGGGCAACTAGGGACGGGTAATAAATGCTGGGCCCAGCCAGCGATGCCCATATCCCACAAGTGATTAAAAACAATTAGCAATGGGGCAGGAAAGTGGGAGCTAGGGCTGAGATGGGATCAGTCGTGTTTGTATTACAGGGTGGAACAGGCTTGAGGGGCTGAATGGCCTCCTCCTGCTCCAAGTCCTTATGCATTCTGAAAAATATACAAATGAAGGGTATTAAATACCTAGAGTACCAGAAAGAGACTTGGACGTGTCAGTGAGAAGCTTCATAAAATCCCTACAGAGTGAAAGCAGGCCATTCAGCCCACACCATCACACCCATCCCTGTAACTCTGCAATCCCCATGGCTAGCCCATCTAGCCTGCATAGCATGGGGTAATTTAGCACGGCCAACTCAACTAAACCTGCACATCTTTGGACTGTGGGAGGAAACCGGAGCAAACCCATGAGCCACGGGGAAAATGTACAAACTCCACACAGACAGTCGCCTGAGTCTGGACTCAAACCCAGGTCCCTGGCGCTGTGAGGCAGCAGGGCTAACCACTGAGCCACCGTGCCGGGCTGGAAGCTGCAATGTTCCATTCTGTTTCAGGAAATGTTCCTCAGGTTTTTGATTCAGTTTTTTTAGTCTTCAAGCTTGGGAATCGGACTGCCACAGGTCACCTTTATGTTTTGTGCGGAGGGGACCTCCAGCCTGTAAGATCTGTCTCTGGCTGGGTGTGGCCCCTCTGTTCCGGTGATTATTCCAAGTAACTGCTCTTCCCTTGCACTTTCCCTGGTGCCTTAGTGTTAGAGAACAGAGATACCCACGGAGGATTCTAAATGTGACCTAATCAAGGCTTGGGATGAGGTTAACATCGCACCTGTTTTGGACTCATGTTGTTTTTGATTTAACATAACTTTCAGCCATTCTACTTTGTTTGATTTGATTTATTGTCACGTGTACCTAAATACAGTGAAATGCTTTGTTTGTTATCAGTACAGGCAGGTCATAGCAAGCAAGGACATAGGGTGAAAAATAACCTGGACAGAGTAATGCCTTCTGGTTACCTCGCACAGGACGTGCACTAGACAAGGCCAACGTCGGCAGGGTCGGCATTATATGAAGTTTGCGAGATCCGTTCATTGCTACTGCAGATGCTGGAGAGTCAGAGTCGAAAAGTGCGGCGCTGGAAAAGCACAGCAGGTCAGGCAGCATCCGAGAAGCAGGAGAATCAACGTATCGGGCATAAGCCCTTCCTCAGGAATATGCCACTCCTCAGTCTGATAATGGCTGGGAAGAAGCTGTTTCTGAATCTATTGGAGCGTGTGTTCAGGATTCTGTATCTTCTGCCTGATGGAAGGGGTTATAGGAGATTGTTACCAGGGTGGGAGGGGGTCTTTGATGATGTTAGCAGCCATGCTGCAGCAGTGAGCCATGCAAAAGGAGGGCATGATGGAAGGTTGGCTTCTGTGATGGTCTGAGCTGTGTACACCACCTTCTGTAGTTTCTAACGGTCCTGGGCAGAGCGGTTACCGTACCAGGCCGTTATGTACTTGGACAGTATGCTCTCAGTGGTGCACCTGTTGCTGAGGGTCCTTATGGACATGCTGAATTTTCTAAGCTGGGGAAGAAGGGGCGTTGTTGTGCCGACCCCAACATTGGGAGCTGCAAAGAGCACTTTGAGCACATGAATACAATTGGGAATTCGGCATTGAGTGGGAGCGCGGCTGAGCAGAAAATCAGCTGCATCCAATGTGGTTTCATTCTTGAAATGGCCAAAAAAATGAGCTTTCTTTCAGAAACAAAACCATTTTCAAAAAAAAAAGAATGAAGAGCAAATAAGGAAGAATTGTTAGCACTGGCAGCTGGGTCAGTAACTGGAGGGGATGGAATTGGAGATAATTGGCAGAGGAAAGATGAGGTTTTTATTACCTGTATGTTTGAGACAGTCAACTTTCAGAAGAAGGGATTTTGGTGAAAGGCTTAACAAGGGAAATGTTTAAAAACAGCAGGGGATGTTGGCACTAATTGGAGAGCTGGCCAGCACAGGCAACATGGGCCAAATGTCTAGATCAGAGTGGTGCTGGAAAAGCACAGCAGGTCAGACAGCATCCGAGGAGCAGGAAAATCGATGTTTCGGGCAAAGGCCCTTCATCAGGAATAGAGGCAGAGTGGAGAGATGGCCTCCCTCTGTACTGTAAAGTTCTCTGATGCTTTATTTGTCACCGGGAGGTGGTGTCTCCTGGTTTGACAGGGCTCCAATCCACCGTGAGCTGGCATTCACCCTGATGGCATTATCTCACGATGAGGCATCAGAGTGGGGAATATCTCCAATCACACTCCACTTCTGAAGAAGAGTTATATTGGATTCGAAACGCTAACTCTATTTCTGTCTCCCCAGCTGTTGGCAGACCTGCTGAGGATCTGTCAGCAATGATCTGATTTAAGGATGGAGCAGGCTTGAGGGGCCGAATGGCCTAATTCTGCTTCTAAATGCTTTCTCTAGAGAGCCCATTATGACATTCTGAACTGGTGAGTTCAGGTTGAACTAATCAGTTTAAGTCTGAGATGGATAGACTTTTGCTGACTAAATATACTTCAGGAATGAACCCATGAGATGGCACTTGGATACAGGTCAGCCAGGACATCACTGAAGGGCAGAATGGGCTCGATGGGCTGAATGGCCATTTCCTTTGACACTAGGTGAAAGTGAGGACTGTAGATGCTGGAGATTATAGTCAAGATTAGAGTGGTGCTGGAAAAACACAGCCGGTCAGGCAGCATCCGAGGAGCAGGAAGATCAACATTTTGGGCAAAAGTCCTCAATGAAGGGCATTGCTTTTCTGCTGCTCGGATGCTGCCTGACCTGCTGTGCTTTTCCAGCACCACTCCAGTCTCCTTTGACGCTGTCTCACTGCTCCTGATGAAAGGGAAGCACTACGAAAGCTTGTGATTTCAAATAAGTCTTTTGGACTATAACCTGGTGTCATGTGACTTCTGACCTTGTCCACCCCAGTCCAACACCGGCACCTCCACATCATCACCATGAGGAGGGTCACGATCTGGTGATGAAAAGCAGTGACTCCTTCCCTCGCTGAGGGTCCCTGAGACTGACCAGAGGGACCTGGAGTGTGGCCCCCTGGTTTAGGAGCACAGCTCCGACCAGATGGGGCTCAGATTGCATTCAAACTTTCCATTATTATTTCTGGCCCCACATCCACCACCACCACCCCCCCCCCCCACCTCGCTACAAAATGTGTGATTACTTTCCAAGGAAATATTATTGACTGTCGATCTAATCTCTTTGAGCTTTGCAGGAAGGTTCAGGAGAAATTGGATGAATTCCTTTTGGGGAAACATGGGGAAAGTGTTATAACAACCATGATCTTATGGGATAGCAGCAACCCTGAGGGGCTGAGGGGGCTACACCTGCTCCCATTTTGTATGTTTCTGTGTCCAATGAGACTCATGGGTCAAAACATCCTGGGGGTTACCATTGACCACAAACTGAACTGGACTCGCCACATAAACACAGAGGCTACAAGAGCAGGTCAGAGGCTGGGAATCCTGCAGTGAGTAACTCACCCCCTGACTCCCCAAAACCTGTCCACCATCTACAAGGAACAAGTCAGGAGTGTGATGGAATACTCCCCACTTGCCTAGATGGGGGCAGCTCCAACAACACTCAAGAAGCTGCACACCATCCAGGACAAAGCAGCTGCTTGATTGACACCACATCCACCAATGTTGACCCCCTCCACCACCGGCACTCAGTAGCAGCAGTGTGTACTATCTATAAGATGCACTGCAGATATTCACCAAAGATCCTCAAACAGCACCTTCCAAACCCACAACCACATCCATCGAGAAGGACAAGGGCAGCAGATACATGGGAACGCCAGCCCCTGCAAGTTCCCCTCCAAGCCCCTCACCATCCTGACTTGGAAACATATCGACGTTCCTTCAGCGTCGCTGGGTCACAATCTTGGAATTCCCTCCATGAGGGCATTGTGGGTGTCTTTACCCCCCTGGGGTGGAGGGGAGTGAGTCAATGTGGGGAGACTGGTGAAGCTGGTATTGTTTACAGCAGGGAAGGTTAAAGGGAGATTTAATTGAACTGTTTAAAATCACAAAGGTTTTTGACAGAGTAAACGTTGCCAGCGGTAACCAGAGAGGACAGGTTTAATGTAACCAGTGAAAGAACCAAGGTGGGAGAGGGAGAGAATACGTTAGGATAAGGTCACTGACAGCTCAAGAGGTACTTTCTCAAGGACAGCTCACGATGGTCACATCCACAATCCTTCACACCCTGAACAAATGGTAAAAATGGTCTAAATCTTAGAAAGAGGGTGTACAGCCACAGTGGGTCGAATGGTCTCCTGCACTGTCAGATACAATATCATTCTCCAAAGTTATTCGTAAGACGCTGTTTATTGTGTTACCAGAAAATGATAAGCTCCATTTTCATTAGCTCCGGACTTGTGAAGCCACTGCCTGAGTGGGTGTGAAGATTCTTCAGACCACAATATCTCCCCAAATCCCTACGCTCCGGCAATCGTGCAATAACAGCCAACCCACCAACTGGGAGCCCTGTTATTTGTTGACAGAAATACCACTGATGAAAGCACCCAGGTTCCCATTATTAACTCCTTCATCAGCCTGGATTTCACGTGGTCTCCACTCTCTCCTGTTTTCTTCCCTTTCTCTGTTTATCAATTACCCTCTTGATCTCCCTTCTCTCTCTCTCTCTCTGTCTCTCTTTATTCCTCTCACTCACCATTTTTATCTCTCTCTCCCTTTTTCTCTCTGTAAATTGCCCTCTTGCCTCCTCTCTCTTTCATTCTCTCTCCTCTCTTTCTCTCTTTACTCTTCTCTCTGTTTCTCTTTCTCTCCCTCTCTCCCGCCCCATTTTCTCTCTATCTCTCCCCCCCCTTGCTTCGTCTCTTTCTCCCTCCTGCCTCGCGCTTTCTCTGTGTTTCTCTCTGACCGCCCTCTTTCTCTCCTCTCCCCTCCCTCCCTCGATCTCGTCCTATCTCACTTACCCTCCCTCTTTCTCTCTCCCCCTCTGCTTCTCTCCTTTCCCTTTCTCTCTCTAGATTCCCCTCTCCCCTCTCTCTCTCCTTCTCTCTTTCTCTCTGTCCCTCCCTTTTGTCTCTCCCTCTTTGTCACTCTGTCTTTCTCTCTCCCCCATCTCTCTCTCTTCTCTCTCTCTTCTCTCTCTCTCTCTCTCTCTCTCTCTCTCTCTCTCTCTCTCTCTCTCTCTCTCTCTCTCTCTCTCTCTCTCTTTCTCTTTCTCCCTCCCTCCCCCTCTCTTGCTCTCCTCCCACACCCTGCTCCCCCCATCCCATTCCCCAGGACACAGACCACCTACACCTCTACTTGAGTCAGTCCAAAGCTGACCTGTTGCCAGTCATTGGAAGGTCCGAGATGTGCCTCAAGGTCCCTGCCCCAGTTGCTTCAGTGATTCATGTTTTTTGATGAGATTCAACAAAAAAGTGCATTAACTCAGGACGAGAGAACAAATGATGTAGCTTAGCAACAGGCCACATGGCCCATCATGTGTGACCTAATACTTTGAGCCACCTAATTAGTACATAAGACCATTAAACTGGGGAACAGAGTTTAATTATCAGGGGAAATAACCCCAAAGAACTCTGGATGCCGGAATCAGAAACAAAACCAGAAATCGCTGGAGAAACTCAGCAGGTTTGGAGCAGAAGTGGGCCATTCAGCCCATTGAGTCTGCTTCATCATTCATGCAGATCATGGCTGATCTGATAGCCCTCAACTCCACAGATGGCACGGTGGCTCAGTGGTTAGCACTGCTGCCTCACAGCACCAAGGGCCTGGGTTCAATTCCAGCCTCGGGTGACTGTTTGCATGTTCTCCCCGTTTCTGTATGGGTTTCCTCCCAAAGACATGCAGGTCAGGGTGAATGATGACGTGGTTAAGTATACTCATGGCAGGTTTTTATTTAGTAAGGGGAATTGAGGGTTATGGGAAAAAGACAGGAAAGCCTGAAGATGTGCGGATGAGGTGGATTGGCCATGCTAAATTGCCCAAAGTCTACCAATATGTAGGCTTGCTGGATTCACCATGTGGAAGGCAGGATTAAAGGGATAGGTAAGGGGTGGGTCTGGGTGGGATGCTCTTCCGAGAGTTGGTGTGGACTCAATGGGCTGAATGGCCTGCTTCCACACTAGAGGTTCTATTTTATGGGGTTGAGGATTATCAGATCAGCCAAGATCTCATTGAATGGTGAAGCAGACTTGATGGGCTGAATGGCCTACATCTGCTTCTACATCTTAAAGCATTAAGGCCTTATGGTGTCACAGTGCACTTTTCAAACTGTTAGTTTGACCTCAATATCCTGGAAATTGAGGAATTAGTCTCAGCACCATTTCTAGCGTGTGTGACACAAAGTGATCTACTCTGACGTATACAATGTTGGGATCTAGCGTTGGCGGGGGAGGAGGTTGGAAACCCCACATGTGACGAGAATCGTGCAAATCCTAGGGAGTTAATGCTAGTTTCCTCCAAATCCGAGACTTCAAGTTTCTAAAACAAAACTGAGAAACCTTTTCCAATCTGGGATCGTGGTTATCTCTGTGTCCCAGCATCCCCTGACCCCAGGTAAATGCTCTAGAAATGTAGTCTGCGAAAAACCCGCACACTCAAAGGTGAAGCAATTCCTCCGTCTCTCAGTCCTGAACAGATGGACCTTTGGAGGCTGGAGAGTGATTGATTTTATCACGTTCAAGGTGCTGAGGAAATGCAAGCTGTCGGTCGAGTTGTTGTTGTCCTGCTTGGAGATACAACTGCAGCATTATACTTGATATAAAAGTTTGCTTTCTACTGTCATTGAGAGTCTCACAACCAAACAAAAGGCATAAGACATTTTCTCATTTCCCAAAGGAAAAGATTTAAAGATTTCTCTTGCCTTTTTAGCAGAAGTTTAAGTACCTCTCAACTACCATTAAGCACTCCAGGGATTATGTCATGTATATTTATTTTGACATTTTTTCGTTTTTGCTTTAATAGTTAGTGACAAGGTGATTTTCTTCACAGTGAATTTTTTACAATTTCTTCTGATTTTCATTCATGGGATGTGAGCATTTATTGCCCCTCCCTAGTTGCCCCCTGAGAAGGTGGGGGTGAGCTGCCTTCTTGAACCGCTGCAGTCCATGTGCTGTAGGTAGACCCACAATGCCCTGAGGGAGGGAATTCCAGGATTCTGACCCAGCCACACTGAAGGATCGGCAATATATTTCCAAGTCAGGATGGTGAGGAGCTTGGAGGGGAACTTGGAGGGGGTGGGATTCCCATGTATCTGCTGCCCCTTGTCCTTCCAGAAGTTAGAGCTCAGCTGAGGTTGGTACAAAGACAACTTAGTCCTTTTGCTCATTGGAGGATCGAGGAACGAGAGGTGATCTTTCTGAAACATGGACAACTCTGAGGAAGAGCTTGATAGGTCGAAAGCCAAGAGGCTGTTTCTTGCTGTGGGAGAGCCTGGAGCTGGGGAACAGAGTTTAATTATCAGGGGAAGTAACTCAAAAGAACGCTGGAAATCAGAAACAAAAACAGAAATCGCTGGAGAAACTCAGCAGGTCTGGCAGCATCTGTGAGAGAAAGCAGTGTTAGCTCTACAGATCCCCCCTCATTCAGAACATTTTTGTTAATTATAACGAGGCAACTGTTTAGAGACATAGAAGAAAAGGAGCAGGCGTACCCCATTCGGCCCTTCGAGCTGGCTCACCCATTCAATATGATCACGGCTCATCATCCAACTCAGTCCCCGTTCCCACTTTCTCCCCATATCATTTGATCCCTTTAGCCCTGAGAACGATATCTAAATCTTCCCTGAAACAACTTTAAAATGGAGATGGTGAGGAAATTATTTTCTGAGTTTTGTCAACCTTTGGGATGCTCAGGGAGCAGTGGAAGCTGGGATACACAGGGAGCTGATCTGGGATACACAGGGAATGGTCTGGGATACACAGGGAGCTGATCTGGGATACACAGGGAATGGTCTGACATACACTGAGCTAGTCTGGTATACACAGGGTGTTGGTCTGGGATACGCTGGGAGTTGGCCTGGGATATTCAGGGAATGGTCTGGGATACACAGGGAGTTGGTCTGGGATACACGGAGCTGGTTTGGGATACGCTGGGAGCTGGTCTGGGATATTTAGGGAATGGTCTGGGATACACAGGGAGTTGACGGTTATGGAGAAGAGGAAGTCGGAAAGTTCATTTCACACGCAAACCACCCTCTGTGTAAAAAACATTACCTTGTATGTCTTTTTTACATCTCCCTGTTCTCACCTTCAATTGTGTCCCTTAGTCTTAAAATCCCTCACCATTTAAATCCTTCTTCAATGTGTTGAGGGTTCCTGTCTCTCCCACCCTTACAGGCAGTGACTCCCATATTCCCCACCACCCTCTGGGAGAAAACATCACTTCCTCACATTCCCTCTAAACCTCCTGCCCCTTCCCTTCAATCTGTGCCGCCTGGTTATTGACCCCTCGAGCAATGGGAGATGTCTTGCCTGATCTACACAGTCTATGTCCCTCAGGAGTTTCTACATCTCAACTCAGTTTTCTCTGCTCGAAGGAATCCGACCTCACCCTATCGTGTCTCCCCTCATCGCTGGCTGACTCTAACCCAGGCAACATCCTGGTGAGTCCGCTCAGCACCCTGGCTGGTTGTAGACACTGTCTGTGGTCAAATCTTAACCACCGTCTGAAATGGCCAAGTGAACCACTCCATTATATTCAAGACTGCAGCTCACTGTCACTTTGTTTGAACTGAATGAAGACAGTCTACATTGAGTTGTGTAGTGCTGGAAAAGCACAGCAGGTCAGGCAGCTTATGCGCAAAACATTGATTCGTCTGCTCCTCAGATGCTGCCTGACCTGCTGCGCTTTTCCAGCACCTCACTCTTGACTCTGATCTCCAGCATCTGCAGTCCTCACATTCTCTTAGTCAACAATGAATATAAAACACAAAGACAGGCAAACAGAAACAGGTGGTGCTGAGACAGGCAGACAGAAACAGGCGGTGGTGAGACAGGAACAGGCGGTGGTGAGACAGGAAGACAGAAACAGGTGGTGCTGAGACAGGCAGACAGAAACAGGCGGTGGTGAGACAGGAACAGGCGGTGGTGAGACAGGAAGACAGGAACAGGCAGTGGTGAGACAGGAAGACAGAAACAGGTGGTGCTGAGACAGGCAGACAGAAACAGGCGGTGCTGAGACAGGAAGACAGAAACAGGCGGTGAGACAGGAACAGGCGGTGGTGAGACAGGAAGACAGAAACTGGCGGTGCTGAGACAGGAGGACAGAGATAGGCAGACAGAAACAGGCAGTGCTGAGACAGGCCGACAGAAACATGCAGTGGTGTGGTAGGAGTGCAAAAAACAGGCAGTGCTGAAGCAGACACAGTCTGAGACAGGCAGTGCTAAGACAGGCAGACAGAAACAGGCGGTGCTGAGGTAGGAGGACAAAAACAGACAGCGCTGAGGCAGACAAACTGAAACAGGCAGTCTGAGACAGATGGTGCGGAGAAAGGCAGACAGTAGCAGGCGGTACTGAGACAGGCAGACAGAAACAGGCAGCACTGAGACAGAAAGACAGAAACAGGTAATGCTGAGACAGGAGGACAGAAACAGAGGTGCTGAGACAGACAGAAACAAGCAGTGCTGAAACAGGCAAACATAAACGGTGTTGAGACAGGAAGACAGAAACAGGCAGCACTGGAGAAACTCAGCAGCTCTGCTGGAGAGAAACAGAATGAAGGTTTCAAAGTGATTCCACCTGAAACCTTAACTCTGTTTTCCTCTCTGTGACCTATAGAGCATTCCTGGAAATTATCCCGATCTAAATTTCCAATTTGGAGCTTCTTCATTATTTTGCTTCGCCACCGAAACACGGCAATTTGCCCGGCTCGTCTCTGTTGCCATTTACTCTGCACTTTAACCATTATCTTTCTTCAAGATTCACTCCCGGGATGTGGGCGTCATTGGCTAGGACAACGCTTAGTGCCCATCCCTAATTACCCAGAGGGTCTAGAGTCACATGTAGGCCCAACCAGGTAGGGACAGCATGTGCCTTTCCTGAAGGACTTTAGTGAACCAGATGGGCTCTTCCCCCCAACAGTTATATCATGGTCATCATTAGACTCTTAATTCCAGATTTTTTTGTCGAATTCAAATTCCACTATGTGCTGTGACAGGACTTGAACCCAGGTCCTCTGGATTAACAGTTGAAAGTGTTTTGCTGGACAAGTACAGCAGGTCAGGCAGCATCCGAGGAGCAGGAAAATTGACGTTTCGGGCCAGAGCCCTTCATCAGGAATGACTCTGATCTCCAGCATCTGCAGACCTCACTATCTCCTCTGGATTAACAGTTCAGTGATAATACCACTGGGGCATCACCTTCCCCATGGCTGACATGTTTCTCAACCCCATTCTCCTGCCTTCTCCCCGTAACCCTTGATCCCCATTACTCATCATCTATCTCTGGCTTAAAAACTTGGTCTCCACAGCCCCCTGCGGCAGTGAGTGTGGAGGGGATGATGAAGAGTGGAGATGCCTGTGGGGATGTGGGGGTGTTGTGGATGCGGAGCAGGGAGGCTTAGGGGAGGGATTCCAGAGTCCCAGGCAGCTGGGAGCTGGGGACAATGGTGGAACGATGGGAATTGGTTGGAGATTGTGAGGGGAGGGGGGAGTTTGAAAGACCGGTCTTGGAGGGGGCACGCGGGGAGAGAATCCAGAGCCTGATGATCATGGAGGTGGAGGACGTTACACAAATTGGAGCAGGTTTGGGTGGGTAGTGGGGGTGGGGAAGAAGCCTGACAATTAGCATCAATTTCCCCCGAGAGCTTCCATTGGATTTACAAAGGTGTGGCTCAAGGTGGTGGGGGGAGAGTTAGGTTAAGTGACCTCTCTCTCTCCCAGTTGTTTCAGGAATGTTCAACTTCAGTTGTAAGAGAGCGAGAGAGAGAGAACAAGAGAGTGCAAGCTGTAGGCCTTACCAGCCTGTTCTGGAAAAGTAATTGAAATATGTCAGTTTGTATACAGGGGGGAGAGATTGTTGGAGCACCTCCTGCCTCTCAGTGGAATATATTAAGTGCCGATGTGAAGAGAGATGTGAATGTGAAATTGTATATTATAACCTTGTCTGCACTGAGCAAATAATTGCCCCATATGTTTTGGTGATAAGTTTTCTATCTCTGCAGTGACTAATTTATCACATTAAGCTGCTAACAAGTGCTGGTGGAAATATTACACAAGGAAACAAAATTTTATGTTAAGTTTGGGTTTATTATCCTTTGGGGGTGCGTGCGAAGTCTAAGTGCAGCCTAGCCAGCAGTTTGAGTGTCTCTTCTAAATCATTACTCTAATTGAGAAGGAGAATTCAGAGCTAAGGCATCTTGCTGCAGCACTTTACATCTTGTTAATAGGCAAAGGAGCTCACAAGGTAGACTGCTTATGTGAAATCAGTAGACTCAGAGGTGGGGTGTTCTGCTGTCTGTGCACTTCTTAACCTCCAGAAAGCAGGCTTCTTTATAAACTTGTTCTCATGCACATTATTTCTGTGCGTTCCAAGTGCGGGAAACGACTGATCCCTCCCACTTGCTCATACTCGGTCAAACGGTGGGGTTCAGAGCTCTCTCATTCTCTCTCTCTCTCTCGAACCCCTTTGATGTGGCTTTCCTCCCGAAAACGGCGGGTCTGCCAATGAAAGTCTCTGAGGTTGTGTCAGAAGGTTTTGAGCCAGCGATGGTCTACGAGAGGTTTGTAATTAACCCTTCGGGCGCCTCTGCCCTTCGTTTGCAGGTTGCTGTCTTAGCAATTTGTGTTAGACTCCTCCTCTCCCCCACCAGCTGATGCCTGGGGTTGGGGTAAGAAGGGGATAGCAAGGCCCAGAGAGTTCCAGGACGAGTTTTCCACTGCTCCCCAGCCCTGCTACCGGGGTTCAGGATTCACACAGGACCCCATTGAGAAGGCAGTGAAGAAGTGTTGGGGGGTGTGGGGGGGTCAGTGGGCTGTTGGCTGGGATTCATTTGCAATCCCGGATGTTGCTTTTTTTTTTTGATCTCTCTGGGACAATGTTTCAAAGCCCAGACGCGTTGTAAAGACATCAGGCAGACAGGAGCTGTCACCCAGCGCTCCACGTAACGGGGATTTTATATCGCCAATTGTTTCACGTCAAACCTGCTTCACAGCAATGGAATATTCTCCCACAGGTGGAAGACCTCCAAACAACCCAAGACAAACCTGTTTCCGTTCATACCCTCAGCTGAGGGATTTCATTTTCACGTGTTCCACCGTTTATACATTCACGTTATGTGGCCAATGCTGGAATTTATACACAAGAATTGCATTTATGTAGCACCCTTCATGTCCTCAAGACATCCCATTTGCAGGCGGTGAATTGGGATTCTAGTGCAGTCAGTATTGTAGCTGCTCCATCTGAGCACAGGACATTTCTATCAGCACAACGCCCAGATCGTCATCGGGGATATTGATTGAGGGATAATAATCAGCACTGACCCTCTGACAGTGTGGCGCTCCCTCAGCACTGACCTTCTGACAGTGTGACACTCCCTCAGCTCTGACAGTGTGACACTCCCTCAGCACTGACCCTCTGACAGTGTGACACTCCCTCAGCACTGACCTTCTGACAGTGTGGCACTCCCTCAGCACTGATCCTCCGACAGTGCTGCACTCCCTCAGCACTGACCCTCTGACAGTGCTGCACTCCCTCAGCACTGACCCTCTGACAGTGCGGCACTCCCTCAGCACTGATCCTCCGACAGTGCTGCACTCCCTCAGCACTGACCCTCTGACAGTGTGACACTCCCTCAGCACTGACCCTCTGACAGTGTGACACTCCCTCAGCACTGGCCTTCTGACAGTGTGGCTCTCCCTCAGCACTGACCCTCTGACAGTGCAGCACTCCCTCAGCACTGACCCTCCGACAGTGCGGCACTTCCTCAGCACTGACCCTCTGACAGTGCAGCACTCCGACAGTGTGGCGCTCCCTCAGTATGTGAGGTGACAATGTAAACGCTTGATACTGGGTGTGGCATCAAAGAGCTCAGTCAAAACAGGAGTGAATGGGAATGAGGAGGAAGATACCTGATACCAACTCCAGGACAACTCTGCAGGAGATCCTCAGGAGAGTGTCGTAGACCCAACCATCTTCAGTTACTTTATCAATGAGATAATGACCAGATAATTTTCAGCTCCATCCATGCAAGTAGGGAGTATTCCATCACACTCTTGGCTTTTTCATGTTTATTCTCTGAGGGGACATGGGTGTCGCTGGCTGGACCCAGTATTTACTGCCCGTCCCTAGTTGCCCCTTGAGAAGGTGGGGGTGAGCTGCCTTCTTGAACCGCTGCAGTCCATGTGCTGTAGGTAGACCCTCAATGCCCTGAGGGCGGGAATTCTAGGACCCTGACCCAGTGTCACTGAAGGAACGGCTTCATCAATGCCCTTCCCTCCATCGTAAGGTCAGAAGTGGGGAAGTTCACTGATGATTACACAAAGTTCAGCAACATTTGGGACTTCTCAAGTACTGAAACAGTCCATGTCCAAAAGGAACATGAACTGGACACTAGCCTGACATGTGACAAGTGACATTCATACCACACAAATGTCAGGAAATGACCATCTCTATTGGACAATCTAAGCATTCAATGGTGTTAGCATCACTGAATCCCCCACTCTCAGCATCCTGAGAGTTACCATTGACCAGAAACTGAACTGGACTCACCACATAAACACAGTGGCTACAAGAGCAGGTCAATGGGTAGGAATACTGCAGAGAGTAACTCCCCTCCTGACTCCCCAAAGCCTGTCCACCATCTACAAGGCACAAGTCAGGAGTGTGGTGGAATACTCCCCACTGCCTTTCCTCTGACTAGACAATGCTGCTACTATCTCAATGGATAGTGCTTACCACAATCACTCATGGCCTACCCCTCCCAGACCCAGATAAAACAAAATGAAGGCTAGGTTATTACACAGGGGAGAAGGGAATAGGAGATGCGTTCAAAAGGTTGGGGAGGGTGGATGGTGGTTGTGGGAAAGGGGATAAGGTTGATACTTAAGCACCAACATGGATCCATTGGGCTGAATGGCCTGTAGATTTTTATGAGGACGTAAGACTGTCAGACAGGGGTAACTTGGCCCATCGAGTGTGTTCTGGCATTCAGTTTGGTGATGGTTGACCTGGTACGTTTGTCAAAGTGAGTGCGTTTTAGAGAGGATTCGTCTGATTGGCAACATTCAGGGTGTGGTTGCCTGGTTAATGCAGGAGGAAATGAGTCTGTAAGATGAAGAAATAAATATTCAAACTCCTGTCCTCAACCTCCTTAACCAGAGGAAATCCCCTCCCGTCCCATCCCCTCCTGTCCCGTCCCCTCAGAGGGGCCTGCACCCCCAGGACTCAGCCTGGGCCTGGGTGTGGAGGAGGCTGGGTGGCTTTTCCATTGGAGTTCCTGCTCTTTGTTCACAGGGAAGCTGTCCTCTGGTACGATGTGGTCCATTGTCAATGTCAACAGCTTGTGGCTGACAAGACACACTCCCTGTTGGATACAACACCACTACGTACACAACACAACTTGAGCCATGTGTGCGAGAGAGAGAGTGTTTATGTGTTAGAGAGAGAGAGTGTGTGTATGCATGTATATGAGTGGGCATGTGTCTGCGTGTGTGATTGTGTGTGTATTTTGTACGTGTTCTGTGTTTTGTGTGCTGTGTGTTTTACATGTTTTGTGTATTGTGTGTATTTTGTGTCGAGTGTGCTTTCCATGTTATGTGTTTTGCGTTGTTTTTTTTTGATTAGATTCTCTACAGTGTGGAGACAGGCCCTTCGCACTGACCCTCCGAAGAGTCACCCACCCCTTTCCCAGTGAATGATGCACCTAACACTACGGGAAATTTAACATGCCCAATTCACCCTGACCTGCACATCGTTGGACTGTGGGAGGAAACCCACGCAGACACGGGGAGAATGTGCAAACTCCACACAGACAGTCACCCGAGGCTGGAATTGAACCAGGGACCCTGGGGCTGTGAGGCAGCAGTGCTAACCACTGAGCCACCATGCTGCCCATATCCCTCCAAACCCTTCCTATTCATATACCCATCCAAATGCCTCTTAAATGTTACAATTGTACCAGCCTCCACCACTTCCTCTTGCAGCTCATTCCATACACGTACCACCCTCTGCGTGAAAATGTTGCCCCTTAGGTCTCTTTTATATCTTTCCCCTCTCACCCTAAACCTATACCTTCTAGTTCTGGACTCCCCAACCCCAGGGAAAAGACTTTGTCTATTTACCCTATCCTTGCCCCTCATGATTTTATAAACCTCTATAAGGTCACCCCTCAACCTCCGACCCTCCAGGGAAAACAGCCCCAGCCTGTTCAGCCTCTCCCTGTAGCTCAAATCCTCCAACCCTAGCAACATCCTTGTAAATCTTTTCTGAAACCTTTCAAGTTTCACAACATCTTTCTGATAGGAAGGAGACCAGAACTGCACACAATATTCCAATAGTGGCCTAACCAGCGTTCTGTACAGCCATCATATGACCTCCCAACTCGCATACTCAAATGCTGTGACCAATAAAGAAAAGCATACCAAATGCTTGATTGCCTCCCAGCGTCCTGTTTCAGGGGAGGGATGGACACGGCTTGCTGTGGTAGAGGAAATCTAGAGCTGAAAATGTGTTGCTGGAAAAGCGCAGCAGGTCAGGCAGCATCCAGGGAACAGGAGAATCGACGTTTCGGGCATAAGCCCTTCTTCAGGAATGTGGCGTAGGGCACCAGTCTCCCCTTATCTGCCACTCCCAGGGCAAATGCCACAACCCATGAAGGACAGCCCCAGACAGATGGTGCTTGTCCAGGGGCTCAAGGGG
Organism: Chiloscyllium plagiosum; assembly: GCF_037043375.1. Lineage (NCBI taxonomy): Eukaryota > Metazoa > Chordata > Chondrichthyes > Orectolobiformes > Hemiscylliidae > Chiloscyllium > Chiloscyllium plagiosum. The sequence goes on from NW_028270142.1 coordinate 144,208,803, forward strand.
CTTTTAAAGTTGGCCCCTTGAGGAAAGGAAATCTACTCACTCATCAAACAAGAAGATGCTTTTGACCTGAAAGGATATTGTTTACTGTCTGATAGCAACTAGGTGCCAGTAATCTGGGCAGCCTGCACCATTGAACTGAGGCTGTGCAGAAATTGGTGCAGTTTCCTTTTCATTGAAGTTCATGCAGGGTTTCTCTCTGCGAGGACTAGCGAGTTTTCTTGTGCTGTTGTCCCCAACGGACTTAATCAATGAGATAGCCCACCCTATGGCCCCCAATCGTCCAATCCGATCCCTGTTCTCCCCCTTGCTGTTCAGTGGAAATGCTCCCCAATGCTGGGACCCTCCTGGGGCCAACTTTAAAACCCCCTTGAGCCCCTGGACAAGCACCATCTGTCTGGGGCTGCCCCTCACGGGTTGTGGCATTTGCCCTGGGAGTGGCAGATAAGGGGAGACTGGTGCCCTACGCCACCTTGCTTGTGGGCAGGGAGCTGGATGGTCCTGGTGGATGGGATAGTTTGAGGCTGGATAGTACCCTTCCTTCAGGACTGGCGTAGGAACCCATGCCACTGTACACCTCCTCTGGATTGTCGGGGTCTCTGCTGCCCGGGTGAATGACCAGCGCAAGAGGGTCGGTGACCTATTCCCCTGAACGAGAGAACCACTGACCGCTCACACTCTCTCTCCACCTCTCTCTCTCTCTCTCTCTCTCTCTCTCTCTCTGTCTCTCACACACTCTCCCACCCTTTCGAGATCCCAAGCTGTTCTCACTGATCTGGCTTGATCATAGTGGGCGGTGCTCAATGCACCACTCAGCATTAACCTTTTCAGTCCCTTGTTTATCTGTGACCCTGTACTTTCTGCCTTTCTCCTGAGAAATCCAGAGCTGCCTGGTTTTTGGCAGGTGGGTGTCTGTATGTTGACATGTTCTCTCAGCTATGCCCTAACACACTCAGTATGATGGTTCAATGGTTAGCACTGCTGCCTCACAGCGCCAGGGACCCGGGTTCGATTCCAGCCGCAGGCGACTGACTGTGTGGAGTTTGCATATTCTCCCCATGTCTGCGTGGGTTTCCTCCCACAGTCCAAAGATGTGCAGGTTAGGTGAATTGGCCATGCAAAATTGCCCTGGTGCATTAGTCAGGGTGGGTTACTCTTCAGAGGGTCAGTGTGAACTTGTTAGGCCGAAGAGCCTGTTTCCACATTGGAAGGATTCTATTTCTTCTTACACCCGCGTTGCCCTGTTGCAGTCCTCCATGGTGAGTACCTCCATGCCCTCCTCTCCCTCTGTGATATGCTCTCCTTGAGAGGAGAGGAGAGGCCTAGCTAACACAGACTCTGTTAATGCTATAAAGGTAAGGCCTTGGTATGGCTCTGAGCACCTTTCACAACACACATTACCTTCAACAGCAGCGGCCTGAGATGAACTCAGTGATCAGGAACCTCAGGCTAAATCTGGAGGGAGAGCTTGGCTCCCATGAAGTGACCAGACTTGTCCCATGACGATCCTGGGAATTTGAATGTTCCTTTCTCGCAAAGTACGCGAATCAGCGAAAATGTGCTGAAGCTGACTTTACAATATGATGAATAATAATTGGAGTGACTTGTGGAATGCTGAGTGTTGCCCACTGCTTCTAAATAGCACGGTTATGGAAAATCATTACCTCGAATAAAAAAACTTAAATGGAGGCTAAATCTGATAAATGCCTCATTTTTCATAGATTAGACACCTCGCTTCCTCATGTTGTAAATATTACAGACAAACTGCAGACTCTGACCTTCGTAGGGTTTGTGAGTTTTAGGATCTGCAGGACTCATAAATTGCATATTCTAGGCTGGGCATTTCACCATTGTAATCTTAGAAGTGTTTATTCATCTGGAATGTATTAAAAGTGTGATTAATGATATGGAGACATCTGCTCTTTTACAGTGTCTGACTGTATGAGAGGGCTTTTTTTTTCCTGGTTGGCCATTGTAATTATAAGCCACACACACTAAAATGCCAAGAGTTTAGAGCTGGGCTTTGACATTTCTGTTCAAGCTTTACTAATTATTAATGAACAGAATTAAGTAAATAAGAGTTTGCAGAGCATTTGAGTGCAAGGTATTGTTGCTCTCTCTGTCTTACGTAGACTGCGGAAAACATATTGTAGCTTCAAGCTATGACCCCAGCAATGGCACAGATAATCAATTGTGTATGGGAGCGTTGACTGCAGATCAAGTCAGATAATTGCAGCCTTATTTTATCATCACAGTTCAACAAATTACCACAGAGAGCACAAGAAAAAAGGGAAACTGAAACTTAATTAACATCTGTTGCTGTATGAAGTGAACGGGAGCTGCATGTAAATACATAAACAGAAATGAGTTATTGTCTGTCACATGCCGTACTCCGGATTATTACACCGTCCCCCCACTGCAACAGCTTCATAAACAGCTGCTTCAGCCTCTGCTCGGTAAGTAGAGGTGGATGGTTCTGATGGGATGGTTCAGCAGCACTGGACTGTCTGAGCTGTTGCTCAGGAACGGTCATGTGTTAAGACATCTGTCTTGGAACTGAACAGTCCAGGGGATGTTTGCGGACTGCCTGGTGTCTCCTTGTGCCATTCAGTGAGTCAGCACCCTGGCACTATGTGACACTGACACTTGACCAAAGGCACATGTGGCCGGTACAGTTGGAGCTGATGCTAGACACATGATCTGCTCAGTCTCCTCTGCTCTGCGACTCTCTCTCTCGCGCTCTCTCTCTCTATCTCTCTCACACACTCACATCTTCCTTTTCGCACACACCCTCTCAAAGCTTTCCTCTCTCACTCCCTGCCTCTCCTACCCTCATTCACTCACTCTCCTACCCTCATTCACTCACTCTCCATCCTTCATTCGCTCTCTCTCTCCTGCCCGCATTCTCTCACTCTCTCTCTCCATCCCTCTCTCTCCACCCCTCATTCCCTCGCTCTTTCTCCTGCCCTCTTTCTCTCTCCAATCCTCATTCTCTCATTCTCTCTCCCTCTCGTTCTCTCACTCCCTCTCTCCCTCCTGCCCTTATTTTCCCACTCCCTCTCTCTCTCCTGCCTTCATCCTCTCCCACTCCCCGTCTCTCTCTCTCTCTCTCTCTTATCCCTACCTTGCTCTCTCTCGCCCCCAATCTCTCTCTTTCTCCATCTCTCTCTCTCTCTCTCTGCTATTGTGGGGTGTTGGCTGATTTCATATTCAGCTGTTTCTGAGACCCCCCCCCCCCCCCTCCCCACCCAAAACTCATTCTTCTCCGAAGAACCGGTAACTTGAAAAAGACTGGAATGGGGGGAGGTTGGGCATTAGTGGGCCTGCCCAAGGGCTTTGTCAGGGAAAGCGGATGATCCCTGGGATGGAGGGATTGTCCCATGAGCAAAGGTTAAACAAGTTGGGATTCAACTCCCTGGGATTTAGGAGAATGAGAGAGATCCCATTGAAACATATTGGATTTTTAAAGGGCTTGACAGGGTCAATGCTGAGAGGATGTTTCCCCTCCTGGGAGAGTCTAGGAGCAGAGGGATACAGTCTCAGAATAAAGGGGCACCAATTTCAGACTGAGATGAGGAGGAATTTCTTCTCTCTGAGGGTTGGGGGTCTTTGGAACTCCTTGCCCCAGAGAGCTGTGGGGGCAGAGTCCTTGTGTATATTTAAGGCTGAGATCGATAGATTCTCGATCAGTTGGGAAATCAAGAGAAAGGGCAGGAAGGTGGGTGTGAGGAACGTTGGATCACCCATGATCCTCTTGAATAGGGGAGCAGGCTCGAGGGGCTGAATGGCCTACTCCTGTTCGTATTTCTTGTGGTTTTATACAGACAACATCACCCAGATCTGTACAATTACACCGACAACATCAGTCAGACCTGGACAATTACACCGACAACTTCACCCAGACCTTACAATTACACCGACAACAGCACCCAGACCTGTACAATTACACCGACAACACCACCCAGACCTGTACAATTACACCGACAACATCACCCAGTCCTGTACAATTACACCGACAACACCACCCAGACCTGTACAATTACACCGACAACATCACCCAGTCCTGTACAATTACACCGACAACATCACCCAGTCCTGTACAATTACACCGACAACATCACCCAGACCTGTACAATTACACCGACAACACCACCCAGACCTGGACAATTACACCGACAACTTCACCCAGACCTGTACAATTACACCGACAACGTCACCCAGACCTGTACAATTACACCGACAGCATCACCCCGACCTGTACAATTACACCGACAACATTACCCAGTCCTGTACAATTACACCGACAACACCACCCAGACCTGTACAATTACACTGACAACATCACCCAGACCTGTACAATTACACCGACAACGTCACCCAGACCTGTACAATTACACCGACAGCATCACCCAGACCTGTACAATTACACCGACAACATTACCCAGTCCTGTACAATTACACCGACAACGTCACCCAGACCTGTACAATTACACCGACAACACCACCCAGACCTGTACAATTACACCGACAACATTACCCAGTCCTGTACAATTACACCGACAACACCACCCAGACCTGTACAATTACACCGACAACACCACCCAGTCCTGTACAATTACACCGACAACTTCACCCAGACCTGTACAATTACACCGACAACAGCACCCAGACCTGTACAATTACACCGACAACACCACCCAGACCTGTACAATTACACCGACAACATCACCCAGACCTGTACAATTACACCGACAACATCACCCAGACCTGTACAATTACACCGACAACACCACCCAGTCCTGTACAATTACACCGACAACATCACCCAGACCTGTACAATTACACCGACAACATCACCCAGACCTGTACAATTACACTGACAACATCACCCAGACCTGTACAATTACACCGACAACATCAACCAGTCCTGTACAATTACACCGACAACATCACCCAGACCTATACAATTACACTGACAACATGACCCAGACCTGTACAATTACACCGACAATGTCACCCAGACCTGTACAATTACACTGACAATATGACCCAGACCTGTACAATTACACCGACAACGTCACCCAGACCTGTACAATTACACCGACAAAATCACCCTGACCTGTACAATTATACCGACAACGTCACCCAGACCTGTACAATTACACCGACAACATCACCCAGACCTGTACAATTACACCAACAACATCACCCAGTCCTGTACAATTACACCGACAACATCACCCAGACCTATACAATTACACTGACAACATGACCCAGACCTGTACAATTACACCGACAACGTCACCCAGACCTGTACAATTACACTGACAACATGACCCAGACCTGTACAATTACACCGACAACATCACCCAGACCTGTACAATTACACCGACAACATCACCCAGACCTGTACAATTACACCGACAACATCACCCAGACCTGTACAATTACACCAACATCACCCAGACCTGTACAATTACACCGACAACATCACCCAGACCTATACAATTACACCGACAACATCACCGAGACCTGTACAATTACACCAACATCACCCAGACCTATACAATTACACTGACAACATGACCCAGACCTGTACAATTACACCGACAACGTCACCCAGACCTGTACAATTACACTGACAACATGACCCAGACCTGTACAATTACACCGACAACATCACCCAGACCTGTACAATTACACCGACAACACCACCCAGACCTGTACAATTACACCGACAACATCACCCAGACCTGTGCAATTACACCAACATCACCCAGACCTGTACAATTACACCGACAACATCACCCAGACCTGTATAATTACACCGACATCACCCAGACCTGTACAATCACACCAACACCACCCAGACCTATACAATTACACCGACAACATCACCCAGACCTGTACAATTACACCGACAACATCACCCAGACCTGTACAATTTCACCGACAACATTACCCAGTCCTGTTCAATTACACCGACAACATCACCCAGACCTGTACAATTACACCGACAACATCACCCAGACCTGTACAATTACACCGACAACACCACCCAGACCTGTACAATTACACCGACAACATCACCCAGACCTGTACAATTACACTGACAACATCACCCAGACCTATAAAATTACACCGACAACACCACCCAGACCTGTACAATTACACCGACAACATCACCCAGACCTGTACAATTACACTGACAACATCACCCAGACCTGTACAATTACACCGACAATATCACCCAGACCTATAAAATTACACCGACAACACCACCCAGACCTGTACAATTACACCGACAACATCACCCAGACCTGTACAATTACACTGACAACATCACCCAGACCTGTACAATTACACCGACAACATCACCCAGACCTGTACAATTACACTGACAACATCACCCAGACCTGTACAATTACACCGACAACATCACCCAGACCTGTACAATTACACTGACAACATCACCCAGACCTGTACAATTACACCGACAACGTCACCCAGACCTGTACAATTACACCGACAACACCACCCAGACCTGTACAATTACACCGACAACATTACCCAGTCCTGTACAATTACACCGACAACACCACCCAGACCTGTACAATTACACCGACAACACCACCCAGTCCTGTACAATTACACCGACAACTTCACCCAGACCTGTACAATTACACCGACAACATCACCCAGTCCTGTACAATTACACCGACAACAACACCGAATCCTGTACAATTACACCAACATCACCCAGACCTATACAATTACACTGACAACATGACCCAGACCTGTACAATTACACCGACAACGTCACCCAGACCTGTACAATTACACTGACAACATGACCCAGACCTGTACAATTACACCGACAACATCACCCAGACCTGTACAATTACACCGACAACATCACCCAGACCTGTACAATTACACCGACAACATCACCCAGACCTGTGCAATTACACCAACATCACCCAGACCTGTACAATTACACCGACAACATCACCCAGACCTGTACAATTACACCGACAACATCACCGAGACCTGTACAATTACACCAACATCACTCAGACCTGTACAATTACACCGACAACACCACCCAGACCTGTATAATTACACCGACATCACCCAGACCTGTACAATCACACCAACACCACCCAGACCTATACAATTACACCGACAACATCACCCAGATCTGTACAATTACACCGACAACATCACCCAGACCTGTACAATTTCACCGACAACATTACCCAGTCCTGTTCAATTACACCGACAACATCACCCAGACCTGTACAATTACACCGACAACATCACCCAGACCTGTACAATTACACCGACAACACCACCCAGACCTGTACAATTACACCGACAACATCACCCAGACCTGTACAATTACACTGACAACATCACCCAGACCTGTACAATTACACCGACAATATCACCCAGACCTATAAAATTACACCGACAACACCACCCAGACCTGTACAATTACACCGACAACATCACCCAGACCTGTACAATTACACTGACAACATCACCCAGACCTGTACAATTACACCGACAACATCACCCAGACCTGTACAATTACACTGACAACATCACCCAGACCTGTACAATTACACTGGCAACATCACCCAGACCTGTACAATTACACCGACAACATCACCCAGACCTGTACAATTACACTGACAACATCACCCAGACCTGTACAATTACACCGACAACATCACCCAGACCTGTACAATTACACTGACAACATCACCCAGACCTGTACAATTACACCGACAACATCACCCAGACCTGTACAATTACACCGACAGCACCACCCAGACCTGTACAATTACACCGACAACGTCACTCAGACCTGTACAATTACACTGACAACATCACCCAGTCCTGTACAATTACACCGACAACATCACCCAGACCTGTACAATTTCACCGACAACATCACCCAGTCCTGTACAATTACACCGACAACATCACCCAGACCTGTACAATTACACCGACAACACCACCCAGACCTGTACGATTACACCGACAACACCACCCAGACCTGTACGATTACACCGACAACATCACCCAGTCCTGTACAATTACACCGACAACACCACCCAGACCTGTACAATTACACCGACAACACCACCCAGACCTGTACGATTACACCGACAACACCACCCAGACCTGTACGATTACACCGACAACATCACCCAGTCCTGTACAATTACACCGACAACAACACCGAATCCTGTACAATTACACCAACATCACCCAGTCCTGTACAATTACACCGACAACATCACCCAGACCTGTACAATTACACCGACAACATCACCCAGACCTGTACAATTACACCGACAACACCACCCTGACCTGTACAATTACACCGACAACATCACCCAGACCTGTACAATTACACTGACAACACCACCCAGTCCGGTACAATTACACTGACAACATCACCCAGACCTGTACAATTACACTGACAACATCACCCAGACCTGTACAATTACACTGACAACATCACCCAGTCCTGTACAATTACACTGACAACACCACCCAGACCTGTACAATTACACCGACAACACCACCCAGACCTGTACAATTACACCGACAACATCACCCAGACCTGTACAATTACACCGACAACACCACCCAGACCTGTACAATTACACCGACAACATCACCCAGACCTGTACAATTACACCGACAACATCACCCAGACCTGTACAATTACACTGACAACATCACCCAGACCTGTACAATTACACTGACAACATCACCCAGACCTGTACAATTACACCGACAACACCACCCAGACCTGTACAATTACACCGACAACATCACCCAGACCTGTACAATTACACTGACAACATCACCCAGACCTGTACAATTACACCGACAACATCACCCAGACCTGTACAATTACACCGACAACATCACCCAGACCTGTACAATTACACCGAGAACACCACCCAGACCTGTACAATTACACTGACAACATCACCCAGACCTGTACAATTACACCGACAACATCACCCAGACCTGTACAATTACACCGACAGCACCACCCAGACCTGTACGATTACACCGACAACATCACCCAGACCTGTACAATTACACCGACAACACCACCCAGACCTGTATAATTACACCGACATCACCTCGACCTGTACAATCACACCAACATCACCCAGACCTGTACAATTACACCAATATCACCCAGACCTGTACAATTACACTGGCAACACCGCCCAGACCTGTACAATTACACCAATATCACCCAGACCTGTACAATTACACCGACATCACCCAGACCTGTCCAATCACACCAACATCACCCAGACCTATACAATTACACCAATATCACCCAGACCTGTACAATTACACCGACAACACCACCCAGACCTGTATAATTACACCGACAACACCACCCAGACCTGTATAATTACACCGACATCACCCAGACCTGTCCAATCACACCAACATCACCCAGACCTGTACAATCACACCGACATCACCTAGACCTGTACAATCACACCAACATCACCCAGACCTGTACAATTACACCAATATCACCCAGACCTGTACAATTACACCAATATCACCCAGACCTGTACAATTACACCGACATCACCCAGACCTGTCCAATCACACCAACATCACCCAGACCTATACAATTACACCAATATCACCCAGACCTGTACAATTACACCGACAACACCACCCAGACCTGTATAATTACACCGACAACACCACCCAGACCTGTATAATTACACCGACATCACCCAGACCTGTCCAATCACACCAACATCACCCAGACCTGTACAATCACACCAACATCACCTAGACCTGTACAATCACACCAACACCACCCAGACCTATACAATTACACCAATATCACCCAGACCTGTACAATCACACCAACACCACCCAGACCTATACAATTACACCAATATCACCCAGACCTGTACAATTACACTGACAACATTATCCAGTCCTGTACAATCACACCAACATCATCCAGACCTGTACAATCACACCAACATCACCCAGACCTATACAATTACACCAACATCACCCAGACCTGTACAATTACACTGACAACACCACCCAGACCTGTATAATTACACCGACAACACCACCCAGACCTGTACAATTACACTGACAACATTATCCAGCCCTGTACAATCACACCAACATCATCCAGACCTATACAATTACACCAACATCACCCAGACCTGTACAATTACACCGACAACATCACCCAGACCTGTACAATTACACCGACAACACCACCCAGACCTGTACAATTACACCGACAACACCACCCAGACCTGTACAATTACACCGACAACACCACCCAGACCTGTACAATTACACTGACAACATCACCCAGACCTGTACAATTACACTGACAACATCACCCAGACCTGTACAATTACACCGACAACACCACCCAGACCTGTACAATTACACCGACAACATCACCCAGACCTGTATAATTACACCGACAACACCACCCAGACCTGTACAATTACACTGACAACATTATCCAGTCCTGTACAATCACACCAACATCATCCAGACCTATACAATTACACCAACATCACCCAGACCTGTACAATTACACCGACAACATCACCCAGACCTGTACAATTACACCGACAACACCACCCAGACCTGTACAATTACACCGACAACATCACCCAGTCCTGTACAATTACACCGACAACAACACCGAATCCTGTACAATTACACCAACATCACCCAGTCCTGTACAATTACACCGACAACATCACCCAGACCTGTACAATTACACCGACAACATCACCCAGACCTGTACAATTACACCGACAACACCACCCTGACCTGTACAATTACACCGACAACATCACCCAGACCTGTACAATTACACTGACAACACCACCCAGTCCGGTACAATTACACTGACAACATCACCCAGACCTGTACAATTACACTGACAACATCACCCAGACCTGTACAATTACACTGACAACATCACCCAGTCCTGTACAATTACACTGACAACACCACCCAGACCTGTACAATTACACCGACAACACCACCCAGACCTGTACAATTACACCGACAACATCACCCAGACCTGTACAATTACACCGACAACACCACCCAGACCTGTACAATTACACCGACAACATCACCCAGACCTGTACAATTACACCGACAACATCACCCAGACCTGTACAATTACACTGACAACATCACCCAGACCCGTACAATTACACTGACAACATCACCCAGACCTGTACAATTACACCGACAACACCACCCAGACCTGTACAATTACACCGACAACATCACCCAGACCTGTACAATTACACTGACAACATCACCCAGACCTGTACAATTACACCGACAACATCACCCAGACCTGTACAATTACACCGACAACATCACCCAGACCTGTACAATTACACCGAGAACACCACCCAGACCTGTACAATTACACTGACAACATCACCCAGACCTGTACAATTACACCGACAACATCACCCAGACCTGTACAATTACACCGACAGCACCACCCAGACCTGTACGATTACACCGACAACATCACCCAGACCTGTACAATTACACCGACAACACCACCCAGACCTGTATAATTACACCGACATCACCTCGACCTGTACAATCACACCAACATCACCCAGACCTGTACAATTACACCAATATCACCCAGACCTGTACAATTACACTGGCAACACCGCCCAGACCTGTACAATTACACCAATATCACCCAGACCTGTACAATTACACCGACATCACCCAGACCTGTCCAATCACACCAACATCACCCAGACCTATACAATTACACCAATATCACCCAGACCTGTACAATTACACCGACAACACCACCCAGACCTGTATAATTACACCGACAACACCACCCAGACCTGTATAATTACACCGACATCACCCAGACCTGTCCAATCACACCAACATCACCCAGACCTGTACAATCACACCGACATCACCTAGACCTGTACAATCACACCAACATCACCCAGACCTGTACAATTACACCAATATCACCCAGACCTGTACAATTACACCAATATCACCCAGACCTGTACAATTACACCGACATCACCCAGACCTGTCCAATCACACCAACATCACCCAGACCTATACAATTACACCAATATCACCCAGACCTGTACAATTACACCGACAACACCACCCAGACCTGTATAATTACACCGACAACACCACCCAGACCTGTATAATTACACCGACATCACCCAGACCTGTCCAATCACACCAACATCACCCAGACCTGTACAATCACACCAACATCACCTAGACCTGTACAATCACACCAACACCACCCAGACCTATACAATTACACCAATATCACCCAGACCTGTACAATCACACCAACACCACCCAGACCTATACAATTACACCAATATCACCCAGACCTGTACAATTACACTGACAACATTATCCAGTCCTGTACAATCACACCAACATCATCCAGACCTGTACAATCACACCAACATCACCCAGACCTATACAATTACACCAACATCACCCAGACCTGTACAATTACACTGACAACACCACCCAGACCTGTATAATTACACCGACAACACCACCCAGACCTGTACAATTACACTGACAACATTATCCAGTCCTGTACAATCACACCAACATCATCCAGACCTATACAATTACACCAACATCACCCAGACCTGTACAATTACACCGACAACATCACCCAGACCTGTACAATTACACCGACAACACCACCCAGACCTGTACAATTACACCGACAACACCACCCAGACCTGTACAATTACACCGACAACACCACCCAGACCTGTACAATTACACTGACAACATCACCCAGACCTGTACAATTACACTGACAACATCACCCAGACCTGTACAATTACACCGACAACACCACCCAGACCTGTACAATTACACCGACAACATCACCCAGACCTGTATAATTACACCGACAACACCACCCAGACCTGTACAATTACACTGACAACATTATCCAGTCCTGTACAATCACACCAACATCATCCAGACCTATACAATTACACCAACATCACCCAGACCTGTACAATTACACCGACAACATCACCCAGACCTGTACAATTACACCGACAACACCACCCAGACCTGTACAATTACACCGACAACACCACCCAGACCTGTACAATTACACCGACAACACCACCCAGACCTGTACAATTACACTGACAACATCACCCAGACCTGTACAATTACACTGACAACATCACCCAGACCTGTACAATTACACCGACAACACCACCCAGACCTGTACAATTACACCGACAACATCACCCAGTCCTGTACAATTACACCGACAACACCACCCAGACCTGTACAATTACACTGACAACATCACCCAGACCTGTACAATTACACCGACAACACCACCCAGACCTGTACAATTACACCGACAACACCACCCAGACCTGTACAATTACACCAACAACATCACCCAGACCTGTACAATTACACCGACAACACCACCCAGACCTGTACAATTACACCGACAACATCACCCAGTCCTGTACAATTACACCAACACCACCCAGACCTGTACAATTACACCGACAACATCACCCAGACCTGTACAATTACACCGACAACATCACCCAGACCTGTACAATTACACCGACAACACCACCCTGACCTGTACAATTACACCGACAACATCACCCAGACCTGTACAATTACACCGACAACATCACCCAGACCTGTACAATTACACCGACAACATCACCCAGACCTGTACAATTACACCGACAACACCACCCAGACCTGTACAATTACACCGACAACATCACCCAGTCCTGTACAATTACACCAACACCACCCAGACCTGTACAATTACACCGACAACATCACCCAGACCTGTACAATTACACCGACAACATCACCCAGTCCTGTACAATTACACCAACACCACCCAGACCTGTACAATTACACCGACAACATCACCCAGACCTGTACAATTACACCGACAACATCACCCAGACCTGTACAATTACACCGACAACACCACCCAGACCTGTACAATTACACCGACAACACCACCCAGACCTGTACAATTACACTGACAACATCACCCAGACCTGTACAATTACACCAACATCACCCAGACCTGTACAATTACACCGACAACACCACCCAGACCTGTACAATTACACCGACAACACCACCCAGACCTGTACAATTACACTGACAACATCACCCAGACCTGTACAATTACACCAACATCACCCAGACCTGTACAATTACACCGACAACATCACCCAGACCTGTACAATTACACCGACAACGTCACCCAGACCCGTACAATTACACCGACAACACCACCCAGACCCGTACAATTACACCGACAACACCACCCAGACCTGTACAATTACACCGACAATATCACCCAGACCTGTACAATTACACCGACAACATCACCCAGACCTTTGGAACTATGAAGCAGAGACAGGATAAATTTTTTCCCATCACAATCCAAGCACTCTGTAAGCTGAAGATGAGAAATAAAAAACAGCGAATGCTGTTGAAACTCAGCAGGTCTGGCAGCATCATTTGTGGAGAGAAAAAAACATAATTAATATTTTGAGTCCAGTGACCCTTCTTCAGAATCTTTGCCACTGAGTAGAGAATCGATAACCATCGGACAAAGATTTGAGGCGAGGAGCCGGTGATTTGGTGGGGAATGTGAGGAAATCCACCTTCCCCCAGAGGGTGGTGGGGAATCTGGGAGTCACTGCTTGTATGGCTGGGAGAGGCAGGGACTCTCAGAGCATTGAAGAAGGATTTAGATGTGTTTTTGTAATGCCAAGGCTATGGGCCAGGCTGGAGAATGGGATTAGAATTGATCGGTTATGGTTTTTGACCAGCACAGACTGGATGGCCAAAGGATTTCCCTCTGTGCTGTGGATCTCTATGATGTGGAGAAGCTGGTGTTGGACTGGGATGGACAAAGTTAAAAATCACATGACACCGAATAATGGTCCAACAGGTTTATTTGAAACTACAAGCTTTTGTTAGCTACCTGACGAAGAGCAGAGTTCCAAAAGCTTTTATTTTTAAATAAACCTGTTGGACTATAACCTGGTTTTCTGTGATTTTTCATGTAGATCTCTGTGACAATGCTGGGCTGTTGCTGAGTGGGAGGTGCCAATGAGGGGTGGGGATTATCTGGGGATGCAGTTTAACCAGGAGGCTTTTGAATTGGATCATTGTCAGTGTGTGGTGCCAGGGTGGGAGAGCTGGCTGGGTGAAGGGGAGGACTGAGCAGGATAGGAGTGAAGGAGTCCAGTGTGAGTGTGAATTTGAAACTGATGTATTTGTCCTCCAGTTCACTGCTGAGCTGGCCCATGGAATCTCATTAGTGCTTCTGAATTCTTAAATCACTTTTCCTGTCCCAAGTATTTCAGCTCAGACACGTCGCTGCAAAAGCACTCATTGCTTTTGATATTTGTGTTTTGCAAATTACAGCCTGTGGGTCGCTTCAGAAAAGCCCTGCTGCTTGGAGACACTGCATTCTGGGGCTGGGCATGGACAGGACCAGAAGGCTCACAACCTGCACTCAGTTTTCCTGCTCCCTTGATCTCTCCCCTTCCCTCCATCTCCACCCTCCCAAACTCTTAAAGACCTTTGTTAGCTGCATAATGCTTTGGGATATCCTGAAGTTATGTAAAGCGCTATGTGAATGCAAATGTTTCTTTATTTCCATCTCTTCTTTAAAACTGATCCCTTGGGTGTCCTGTCCTCCTGTTGCTTTGTGTGCAGACTGTGCTGTGTTACTCAATGCCTCATTTTCCTTTGATACATAAAACAAAATCTCCAGGACCAGGGGCTCACAGTCTAAGGATACGGGGTGGGCCATTTCAGACTGAGATGGGGAGAAATGTCTTCACCCAGAGAGTGGGGGAGCCTGTGGGATTCTCTGCCACAGGAAGTGGTTGAGGTCGAAACATTGAATGCTTTCAAGAGGGAGTTAGAGACAGTTCTTGGGGCTAAAGGGATCAAAGGGTCTGGGGAGAAATGGGAACGGGGGCTGAGTTGGATGATCAGCCTTGAGCTTGTTCAAAGGCTAGGCAGACTTGAAGGGCTGAATGGCCTATTCCTGCTCCTAGTTTCTATAACTGGTAACCGTCGAATACCAGCTGTGTTGTAGTCCACACTGTGGAAGGAGTTATCCCGCATCTCTGGATCAGGTGGGACTTGAACCAGGACCTCCTAGCTCAGAGATAGGGAGATTACTGCTCATATCTCCTGTAAACCTCCTGCCCTTTACCTTACATCTATCCCCACTGACCACTGATCCCTCCATCCAGGGGGAAAGGTTCCTTCCTCTTTACCCTGTCTGTCCCTCATCATTTTCTCCATCTCACTCATGCGCCCCTCAGTCCCCTCATCCCTAAGGAAAACATCCCCAGTCTGTCCAATCTCTCTTCGTCTCTGAGACTCTTCAGCCCAGGCACCATCCAGGTAAATCTCCCTCTTCACCCCATCCCAGAGCTATCCCATCACTCCTATTACCATAACAGTGGCAACACTTCAAGGTTAATCGGTTGCAAATGTGGTGAGGTGGAGAGAGGGGCTATGGAAATGCAGGCCTTGCTTCTGAGTTACAAGTGATTTTTGAGCCAGTTTTTGAGTTCTGAAGTTGGCTGAGGGTCAGCAGATTGGAAGTAAAGTGATGTATTAGGAGCTGAGTCGAACCTTCCCTTCAGCTTGCTGAGAAATTTGACCAGTGAATGTGTACGCTCACTATGTACCATGCTATATTTGTGTGAATCATAGAACATAGAACACTACAGCACAGTACAGGCCCTTTGGCCCACAATGTTGTGCCAAGCATTTATCTTAATCTAAGATCAACCTAACCTACACAACCCTCAATTTACTGCCATCCGTGTGCTTGTCCCGCAGTCGCTAAAATGTCTCTGACTCTACTACCACTGTTGGCAGTGCATTCCACACACCCACCACTCTTTGCGTGAATAACCTCCCTCTGACATCTCCGCTATACCTTCCTCCAATTATCATAAAATTTTGACCCCTTGTGACAGTCATTTCTGCCCTGGGGAAAACTCTCTGGCTATCTACTCTATCTAGGCCTCTCATTACCTTGTACATCTCTATTAAGTCACCTCTCTTCCTTCTTCTCTCCAGTGTGAACAGCCCGAGCTCCCTGAACCTTTCTTCATAAGCCAAGCCCTCCAATCCAGGCAGCATCCTAGTAAATCCCCTCTGCACTGTCTCTAAAGTATTTACATCCTTCCTATAATGAGGTGGCCAGAGCTGGACACAATATTCCAAGTGTGGTCTAACCAGGGCTTTATAGAGCTGCAGCAAAACCTTGCAGCTCTTAAACTCAATCCTCTGTTAATGAAAGCCAGTAAACCATATGCTTTCTTCACAACCCTATCACCATGGGTGGTAACTTTGAGGAATCTATGTACATGGACCCCATGATCCTGCTGTTCCTCCATACTGTCAAGAATCCTGTCTGTAACCCTGTATTCAGCATTCAAATTCAATCTTCCAAAATGAATCACTTCACATTTATCGAGGTTGAACTCCATCTGCCCCTTCTCAGCCCAGCTCTGCATCCTGTCAATGTTGTAGCCTGCAACAGCCCTCGACACTATCTACAACACCACCGGCCTCTGTGTCATCGGCAAACTTACTAACCCACCCTTCCACTTCTTCATTCAAGTCATTTATAAAAACTACAAAGAGCAGAGGCCCAAGAACAGATCCCTGCGGGACACCACTGTTCACCAACCTCCAGGCAGAATATTTTCCATCCACTACTGCTCGCTGTCTTCTTTCGGCCAGCCAATTCTGCATCCAGACAGGCACATTTCCCTGTATCCCATACCTCCTACGTTTCTGAAAGAGCCTACTGTGGGTAATCTTATCAAATGCCTTACTGAAATCCATACACACCACATCCACTGCTCAACTTTCATTAACTTGTCTCATCACATCTTCAAAGAACTCAATAAGGTTTGTGAGGCATGCCCCTCACAAAGCCATGCTGACTATCTTTAATCAAACTATGTTTTTCCAAGTAATCATAAATCCTATCTCTCAGAATCCTTTCCAGTACCTTGTTTACCATAGACATAAGACTGACTGGTCTGTGATTCCCAGGGATTTCCCTATTCCCTTTCTTGAACAGAGGAACAACATTCACCTCCCTCCAATTATCTGGTACTCCTGTGGAGAGTGAGGATGCAAAGATCCTCACCAGAGGCACAGCAATCTCATTCCTCGCTTCCCGTAGTAACCTTGGATATATCTGGTCTGGGCCAGGGGACTTATCTGTCTTAATGCTTCCCAGAATTTCCAGCACATCCACTTCCGTAATATCAATCTGTTCAAACCTATTAACCTGGTCCATGGTGTTCTCCCTATCAACAAGGTCCCTCTCTCTAGTGAATACTGAAGCAAAAAACTCATTTAGGGCCTCCCCTACCTCTTCAGACTCCAGGCACAAGTTCCCTCCACTATCCCTGATTGGCCCTACCCTCCCTTTGATAATTTTCTTGCTCCTCATGTACATGTAGAACACCTTTGGGTTTTCCCTAATCCTTCCCACCAAGGCTTCCTCATGCCCCCTCCTGGCGCTCCTCAGTCCATTTTTGAGTTCTTTCCTCGCTCCCTGTAATCCTCTAAAGCTGTGCCAGATCCTTGCTTCCTCACCCTTAAGTAAGCTTCCTTCTTCCTCATGATGAGAAGCTCCTCTTCTCTTGTCACCCAAGACTCCTTCACCTTACCATTCCTCGCCTGTCTCAGTGGGACAAAGTTATCCAACACTCTCAATAAGTGCTCCTTACACAGCCGATTGAAAGCATCCTAACCCAGACCTGGATGTGTTGAGAGAAGACTCAGTCTGTGTGTGGAGAGTGGAAATGAATTGGGTAACAGTCATGTCTCTTCTTGTAATCGTATTCTGAGGAATCGGAGCATCGGGGTAGCTGTATT
Source organism: Chiloscyllium plagiosum (assembly GCF_037043375.1). Lineage (NCBI taxonomy): Eukaryota > Metazoa > Chordata > Chondrichthyes > Orectolobiformes > Hemiscylliidae > Chiloscyllium > Chiloscyllium plagiosum. Next base: position 144,227,865 of record NW_028270142.1, read on the forward strand.
GTTGTTTCTTTGTTGCTGTGCATTTGATCTGTTTGAACAATGCTATCCCTGTCCTTAGCGGATTGAGCTGCCGAGTCTGAATTGATTTGTTCTCCATGCTGCCTGAGCACAGAGCTGAGATATACATCCGGGACTTTCAAGGTGGCTTACCTCTGTCCCTCTCTTAACACTAGCCCCTATTCAAACCCTCACTAGACAGCCCCCCTCCCAACATTCACAGACACACTGTCTCTCTCACACACACACTCACTCACACAGAAACTCACTCTCTCACAGAGGCTCACTCGCTCACACACTCATTCTCTCATACACACCCTCACTCTCTCACACATACACTCACACACACATACACTCACTCACACACACGCTCACTCATTCTCACACAGACTCACTCGCTCACACTCACTCTCTCACACACACTCACTTTCACACACACAGACACTCACTTGCTCGCTCACACTCACACACACGTGCTCACTCACTCTCATTCACTCACACACACTCATTCTCACATCCTCTCTAACACACATATTCACTCACACAGGCACACATACACGCAAACATGCTGAAGCACTCACATTCTCTCACACATACATTCTCACACACTCACATTCTCTCTCTCACACACACACACTCACCCACACACGTTGACTCACTCATTTACTCACACACACTCATTCTCACATCCTCTCTAACACACATATTCACTACACAGGCACACACACACGCAAACATGCTGAAGCACTCACATTCTCTCACACACACACATTCTCTCTCACACACACACACTCACCTGCTCACTCACACTCACACACGCTGACTCACTCATTCACTCACACATACTCATTCTCACATCCTCTCTAACACACATATTCACTACACAGGCACACACACACGCAAACATGCTGAAGCACTCACATTCTCTCTCACACTCACATTCTCTCACACACTCACATTCTCTCACACATTCACATTCTCTCTCACACACACACATTCTCTCTCACACACACATTCTCTCTCACACACACACTCTCTCTCACACACACACATTCTCTCTCTCACACACACATTCTCTCACACACTCACATTCTCTCTCACACTCACATTCTCTCTCACACTCACATTCTCTCACACACACACATTCTCTCTCACACACTCACATTCTCTCACACACACACACTCACCCACACACTCACCCGCTCATTCACACTCACACACGCTGACTCACTCATTCACTCACACATACTCATTCTCACATCCTCTCTAACACACATATTCACTCACACAGGCACACACACACGCAAACATGCTGAAGCACTCACATTCTCTCACACACACATTCTCACACACTCACATTCTCTCTCTCACACACACACACTCACCCACACACTCACACGCTCACTCACACTCACACACATTGACTCACTCATTCACTCACACATACTCATTCTCACATCCTCTCTAACACACATATTCACTACACAGGCACACACACACGCAAACATGCTGAAGCACTCACATTCTCTCACACACACACATTCTTTCTCACATACACACATTCTCTCTCACACACACATTCTCTCTCACACACACACATTCTCTCTCTCACACACACATTCTCTCTCTCACACTCACATTCTCTCACACACACACATTCTCTCACACACTCACATTCTCTCTCTCACACTCACATTCTCTCTCTCACACTCACATTCTCTCACACACACACATTCTCTCTCACACACTCACATTCTCTCTCTCTCACACACATTCTCTCTCTCACACACACATTCTCTCTCACACACACACATTCTCTCTCACACACACACATTCTCTCTCTCACACACACATTCTCTCTCTCACACACACATTCTCTCTCACACACATACATTCTCTCTCACACACACATTCTCTCTCACACACACACTCACATAAACACACAAAATCAACTTGCACACAGAATCAAACACCCATACACTCAGAACACACTCACACACTCAAACACAGTCGTACACACACATGCTCAAATGCACTTACACAATTGTGCACATACTCAATGATGTACACTCAAATGCACACACACCGAAACACGTGCACTCAAGTACATGAACGCGCACTCAAAACACACAACCACACACCCTAACACCCACACATTCAACACACACATGCACTTGCACATTCATACACTCACTCACACACACTAAAATGCACACACTTAAACACACACAAATACACTCATAATGTACACACACTCTCTCACTACCAGAGATCTGTAAAATGCCAGTCTGTTTAAAAACAAGTTTAAAGTTTCATCTAACTTTAACAATGAGTGTGTGTTGCACAGAGCCCTCAATAACTGTGTGTTCCCCCAACTCTGAACTAGCCCAGGGTCTGTGAAATGAGATAAGACAGTCTGCAGGTGCTGGGCAGACTCTTATCACTGTCTAGTGCCTGCTGCACCCAGAGATAATGCCAGGACGGTTTTTAACAATTAGTCAGGGTGTGAGCATTTAGAATCATCATCGAATCCCTACAGTGTAGAAACAGGTCACTTGGCCCAACAAGTTCACACTGACCCTCTGAAGAGTATCCCACCCAAACCTGCACCCCTACACTTTACTCTATATTTATCCCTGACTAATGCCCCAAACCTACACACCCGTGAACACTACAGGCAATTTCCCATAGCCAATCCACCCTAACCTGCACATCTTTGGATTGTAGGAGGAAACTGAGCACCCATAGGAAACCCACGCAGACGCAGGGAGAATGTGCAAACTCCACACAGTCACCCGAGGCTGGAATTGAACCTGGGTCCCTGGTGCTGGGAGGCAGCAGTGCTAACCACTGAGCCACCATGCCGTCCACTGCCAGCATTTACTGTCCATCCCTAATTAAGCATCAGCCGCATCGCTGTGGATCTGGAGTCACATGTAGGTCAGACCGGGTAAGGACATTAAAGGGCATTAGTAAACCAGATGGGGTTCTATGACATTGGCTACATGGTCACTATTAGACTAGTTTTTAAATTTCAGATTTTCATAGAATTCAGATTTCACCATCTGTCACGGTGGGATTCTAACCCATGGTCCCAGGACATTAACCTAGAGTTCTGAATGGCCATTCCAATGACATTCCCATCCAATACTAGCTCCCCTGATTTAGTTATAGATCTGATGGACCTGAAAGGAGGAAAGAGGCTACAAGCACAGAGGGCGACCATTTGGCCCCTCAGATGCAGCCTGGCTCAGTGACGGAGATTGGCACATGGTGGTAACGTCACTGGATTAGTGATCTAGAGACCCAGGCCAAACCCTGGGTGGGGGTGGGGGCGGAGATGTCACGGACTCAGTGGGATTTAAATTCACTTCAACAGTGATGGTGGCCATGACAGCTATCGTCATTGGTTGGAAAACCCCATCTGGGTCACTAATGCCCTTTAGGGAAAGAAACTGCCATCCTTACCTGGTCTGGAGTACACGTAACTCCAGGCCCATAGTGATGTCATTGACTCTTAAGCACCCTCTGAAATAGCCCTGGAAAGGTATCACTTCAAGGACAGTGAGGGGATGGGCATTAAATGCAGGTCTTGCCTCTATTGCCCCTGATAGAGTACCAAAGAGGACAGTGGTCTAGAGTTTGTAATCATCCCTCTGTCTCTATTGCTATTCATGACCAGAACATCATAGAAACCAAAACACTGGTTCTCTTCTACCCAGTTCTGGGACCCAACAATAGTCACAGGATCTCATGTTGAAAGGAGGTGGATACATTGGAGGGGGTCCAGAAATTATTCACAAGGATGATGGGAGATCCGAGAGAGGACACAGCAGGAACCGGCTGAACAGGAAGCAGCTCTTTTCCCTCGGTTCCATGGAAACAGTTATGTCAGCACATTGTCTTTTATTCACTCTCAGGATGTGACTGGGCCAGTGTTTATTGCTCGTCCCTAGACACCCAGTAGGCAGTTAAGAATCACATTGCTGGAGTCCCAGGTAGGCCAGGTCAGGTAAGAATGGCAGATTTCCCTCCCTATAGTGAGCCAATGTTGTTTTTCCCAACAGCAGCTGTCATTAGACTCTTAATTTCAGATTTTCTTTTAACTGAAAAGAAATTCCAATATCTCCCGTGGCAGGATTTGAACCCAGGTCCCTGGAACATTAGCTGCATCTCTAAATTAACAGTCCACCGATGATACCACGAGGCTATCGCCTCTCCGGGTAGCTCCTGTGAGGAGTGTGGGCCATTCAGTCCCTGAGAATACTCCTTGTTTCTCTATTCAGTACAATCTTGTACCTCAGGCATTTTGTCTTGCCTGGCCCCATGTCCCTCGAATGCTCTGCAGTCCAGCACTCTGAGGATACGATAGATTTGGGGATGGGGGGGAGGCGGGGGGGGGGGGGGGGTGGGAGACCATATGACCATCAGACATGGTCCATTCAGCCCATCGAGTCTTCTCCACTATTAATTGAGACCATGATTGATGTTATGATCCTCACCTCCACTTTCTGGCCTTTTCCCCATCACCCTCGATTCCCCTTCCTGATTAAAGACCTGTCTGACTCAGCCTTGAATATACTCAATGCCCCAGCCTCAACAGCCCTCTGTGGGAAAGAATTCCACAGATTCACTCCCCTCTGAGAGAAGTAATTCCTCCTCATCACCGTCTTAAAAAGGGTGACCCCTTATCCTGAGATTACACCCTCTGGTCATAGACTTCCCCACAAGGAGGAATAACCTCTCCACATCTCTCCTGTCAAGTCCCCTAAGAATCCTGCATGTTCCAATAAGGTCCCCTCTCATTCAGCTAAACTCCAGTGAGTCCAGGCCCAACCTATCAGGCATAGGGGGCTGTTGTTGAATTGGCCAATGGAGTTGAAGCAATTAAGGTGAAACAGTGTGCAGACAGCTGATGAGGATATGTTCAAGAGTTGGTGCCAGGGACCAGGTGAAAGTGAGGACTGCAGATGCTGGAGATCAGAGTCAAGATTAGAGTGGTGCTGGAAAAGCACAGCAGGTCAGGCAGCATCCGAGGAGCAGGAAAATCGACGTTTTGGGCAGGAGCCCTTCATCGGGAATGGGACCAGGGTCCGATCTTCAGGAGCACAGTCACTGACACCGACATGTTGGGCAGAGTGGGTGTTTTGTTCACTGTCATTTCCCAATTAAACCTGTTGGACTATAACCTGGTGTTGTTTGATTTTTAACTTTGTATTTCCCAACAGAGGGGAGTACAGGAGGGGAGACAGAAGGGAGTACAGAGGGGGAGACAGAAGGGAGTACAGAGGGGGAGACAGAGGGGAGTACAGAGGGGGAGACAGAAGGGAGTACAGAGGGCGAAATAGAGGGGAGTACAGAGAGGGAAGATTGAGGGGGGAGATGGAGAGGGGAGATAAAGGGAGTCAGGGGGAAATAGAGGGGGAGGCAGAAGGGGAGATAGAGAGGGAGACAAACAGGGAGAAAAAGATTAAGACAGAAGGGAAGACAGTGTAACTTTGAATAGGTGACTTGGTGTAGATGCTAAGGATGTTCAAATTGTTCAATAGCCAGAATTGAACCAAGCAAGTAATAAAAACACCTACAGCTCCATGGAAACATCGGGGATAGGAGCAGGAGGAGACTATTCGGCCCGTCAAGCCTGCTGTACCATTCAATCTCATTGTGGCTGATCATCGATCTCCATACTCTGATCCTCCCCCCCCCCCCCCCCCCCCCCCCCCCATATCCCTTTGTTCCCTTTAGCCCTCAGAACTGTATCTAACTCCCTCTTGAAAACACTCAATATTTTGGCCTTAACCACTTCCTGTGACAGAAAACCCCACAAGCTCCCCCACTCTCTGGGTGAAGACATTTCTCCTCATCTCAGTCTGAAATGGCTTCCCCAAATCCTTAGACTCTGACCCTTAGTTCCGGACTAATACATAAATTTGGATTTACCGAAATAAAAATGTAAAACATCGGAGATCCCAGTGGATTGGAGAATAGCCAACGTTGTTCCTTTGTTTAAAAGGGCAACAGGGTTAATGCAGGAAATTACTGGTCAGCGAGCCTCCCATCAGTGGTAGGGAAATGATGGGAGAAGATTCTTAGGAAGAGGATGTACTCACATTTTGGAAAGAATGGACTTATTAAGATGGTCAGCATGGTTTGTGCAGGGGAGGACTTGTCTCACAAGCTTGGCTGGGGTGTTCTGAGGAAGTGACGAAGATGATTGATGAGGGCAGGATGGTGGATGCTGTCTACGTGGACTTTACTAAAGCATTTAACAAGGTCCCTCATTTGCCGGAAGACTAAGTCTCCCGGATCCATGGTAAGTTGGATACAAAACTGGTTTGGTCATGGAAGTGAAAGGGTATTTGTGGAGGGGTGTTTTTCTGTCTGGAGGCCTGTGACCAGTGGTGTTCCGCAAGGATCAGTGCTGGCACCCCTGTTTTTTGTATATAAAAATTTGTTATAAAAAATAATTTAGGTGAAAATGTAGGTGTTCTGAATAATAAATTCAGAGACATGAAAGTTGGTGGAGTGTGGGGAGGATTGTCAAAAGGTACAGCGGGATATAGATCAGTTGCTACTAACGTAGGGGAGTTGGTAGTGTAATGATAATGTCACTGGGCTAGTTATGCTAACACACACACTAATGCCTTAGGGAGACCGGTTACAATCCCACCATTGCATCTGGTGGAGTTTAAATTCTATTAATCAGTGTGTTAAAAAAATCTTGTATTAAAAATTAGTCTCAGAGATGGTGACCATGTGACTGCTGTCAGTTGTTGTAAAAACCCCACTTTAGTGAGGGAAACTTGCCATCCTTACCCGGTCTGGCCTACACGTGACTGCAGACCAACAGCAATGTGGTTGACTCTTAACTGCCCTCTGAAATAGCCAAGCAAGCTGCTCAGTCCGAGCAACGAGGGATGAGCAACAAATGCGGGCCCTTCCAGTGACCCCCACAATCCCTGAAAAAATAAAACATCTCGAGCCTTTGGGGAAACTGAGGAGCTGTATCTTCAGCTTGAATGATGCGACCAAATACTTGGGACGATGTGAAGGGAAAAAAATAAAAATCATGGGGCAGTTTGACTGGGACCTGGCATGGTCTGGCTCCTTTCACTCTTGCATGGAGATTGGCAGGGGGGGGGGGGTTAACCCTGAGGTTTAACCCCTCCCATATCCTTCCATTGATGGTGACCCAGCTGTGATGGTGGAGGGGGTAGAGAGCTTTGCAATCTGCTATGGGAGGCCAGCCTGAAATGGGCTACATGACATTGCTCTCCGAATCTTTTCTCTCTCTCTCTCTCTCTCTCTCTCTCTTCTCTCTCTCTCTCTCTCTGTCTGTCTCTCTCGCTCTCTGGAGGGAGTTATCTCTCGTCCTATTGCCGTACAAGTCCACACCTTACAATGGATGAGGCAGCTTCACGTCATGTGGAGGTGCTTGCATGCAGAATGACCCAGCCAGTGCATCCTGGAGCTAACATTGTTGGATAAATGAAAGCAGGTCTCAACTATTTTCACTGCTGCTGTGCTAATGAGTATGTTGGAAACACATCAGAACTCGCAACGTTTTAATTAGGAAAGCTTTTAAAGTGAGACACAGATTGTCTGTTATGCCTAACCTTGCAAATCAGAGCGAATGTTTGAGTCGGGCGGGCAACGAGAACCCAGTGTTGTGCAGGTCTGGAGCAGATCATGCAACAAAACCTGTCAACGGGCTAGACAGAGTTGATGGGGGAAGATGTTCCTTTTGTAAAAGCAATAAGGACGAGAGGGGCATAGACTTAAAGGTGTGTGCAAATAAAGCAAAGGTGATGTGAGAAGAACCATTTCTTCATCAAATAATTAGGGTGTGGAATGCACTGCCTGGAAATAAGGGAGGAAGCAGGTTCAACTGAGGCATTGAAGAGGTGCACTGGATGGTTATTGGGAAAGAAATGGTGAGCGGGGAGATGGGGAAAAGGCGAGAGATTGGCGCTAGGGTATGATGGTCGTTGGAAGAATTGGTGCAGGCGTGATGGGCTGAATGGCCTCCTATGCCAGAACAATTCTGTGATGTACTTTGTAACAACGTGTGCTGGAAGCAACTGGGTTCGCTCCTCCCTGTGATTTCGACAAAGACCAGCATATGTCGTCCATCCCTAATTACCCGTTGAACTGAGTGGCTTGTTCCAACATTTCAGAGCGTGGTTGAGAGACAACCACATTCCTGTTTGACTGGAGTTACACGTAGACCAGATCAGGTAAGGGCAGAAGATTTCTCTCCCTAATGGGCATTAGGTCTCATATGGTTACCATGGCTGAGACTCACTGTCAATTCCAGATTTGATTGGTTGAATTTAGATGCTGAGGTGGGATTTGAACCTGTGTTACCCCAAGTGTGAGCCTGAGTGATCACTTAGTCATCGAGTCATAGAGATGTACAGCATGGAAACACACCCTTCGGTCCAACCCATCCATGCTGACCAGATATCCCAACTTAATCTAGTCCCACCTGCCAGCACCCGGTCCATATCCCTCCAAACCCTTCCTATTCATATACCCATCCAAATGCCTCTTAAATGTTGCAATTGTACCACCCTCCACCACTTCCTCTAGCAGCTCATTCCATGCACGTACCACCCTCTGCGTGAAAAAGTTGCCCCATGGGTCTCTTTTCTATCTTTCCCCCCTCACCCTAAACCTATGCCCTCTAGTTCTGGATTCCCCGACCCTAGGGAAAAGACTTTGTCTATTTACCCTATCCATGTCCCTCATAATTTTGTAAACCTCTATAAGGTAATCCCTCAGTCTCCGACGCTCCAGGGAAAGCAGTCCCAGCCTGTTCAGCCTCTCCCTATAGCTCAAATCCTCCAACTCCGGCAACATCCTTGTAAATCTTTTCTGAACCCTTTCAAGTTTCACAACATCTTTCTGATAGGAAGGAGACCAGAATTGCACGCAATATTCCAACAGTGGTATAACCAATGTCCTGTACAGCCATAACATGACCTCCCAACCCCTGTACTCAATACTCTGACCAATATAGGAAAGCATACCAAACACCTTCTTCACAATCCTATCTACGCTACGACTCCACTTTCAAGGAGCTATGAACCTGCACTCCAAGGTCTCTTTGTTCAGCAACACTCCCTAGGACCTTACCATTAAGTGTATAAGTCCTGCTAAGATTTGCTTTCCCAAAATGCAGCACCGAATTAAACTCCATCTGCCACTTCTCAGCCCATTGGCCCATCTGGTCCAGATCCTGTTGTAATCTGAGGTAACCCTCTTCGCTGTCCACTACACCTCCAATTTTGGTGTCATCTGCAAACTTACTAACTGTACCTCTTATGCTCACATCCAAATCATTAATGTAAATGACAAAAAGTAGAGGGCCCAGCACTGATCCTTGTGGCACTCCACTCGTCACAGGCCTCCAGTTTGAAAAACAACCCTCCACCACCACCCTCTGTCTTCACCAGGGCCTTCCCAGTGATAAGCTAATACTGGCACACAGAGAATGATTGTCACTGATCTATGAAGCTTCTTCTCTCATTATCACTCACTAACCCCATGCCGGTCTTCTGACCCCTAAGCGTAAATATCCTGAACTTTACAAAGGCACCCATGGGTGACGGAAGAGTGGAATTGTTTCATTTTGAGTCATTGCCAAATGTCACTCTGCCCTTACAGGAGTGGCTCTATAGTTCTGATACTTGTATGTGCCAACTCCTGTCCATCCATCATCCAATGCGTTCCTTGACCCCCATACACTAGCTGCTGCCTCAGCATCACCTCGCTTTTAACATTCCCACATATTCTCGGACTCATCCCCTCCCTCTCTCTGAAATCTCCTCCAGCCCCTCTGAGACCTCCATGCTCTGATGACCTGAAATATTAAACGAGGAAAACTGAGAGAACTGCGAGTGTTGGAAATCAGAAAATGAAAACAGAAACTGTTGGAGAAACCCATCAGGTCTGGTAACATCTGTGGAGAGAAAGACAGGGTTAATGATTCGAGACACGTAACCTGTTCTGAAGAAGGACTTGACCTGAAATGTAAACTTTAATTTTTCTCCACTTGAAATATAACTCTGTTTCTCTCTCTCCACTGAAGCTGCCAAAGTTGAAAAGTGTAGTGCTGGAAAAGCACAGCAGGTCAGATGAAGGGCTTATGCCCGAAACATCGATTCACCTGCTCCTCGGATGCTGCCTGACCTGCTTCTCCAGCAACACACTCTCGACTCGGATCTCCAGCATCTGCAGTCCTCACTTTCTCCCACTGAAGCTGCCAGACCTGCTGAGTTTCTCCAGCACTTTCTGCTCTCTGTACTCATCCAATTCTGACCTTTGTCCCGTTTTAATTTTACTATTCTTAATTTAATTTCTCCAATCCCTGGGCCCTCAGTTTCAGAACTCCCTGCTGCTCCTCTACCTCCATGAAGCATTCCCTTAAAGACTGGTTCTTTGACCGAGATTTTGGTGTGATTTACAGTCAAGGTTTTGTCTTTGGAAGATTTACTACAATACCAGCAAATTGCATTTCCAAAGATACTGACTAAAGTCACCTTTCAGACACCCCTGCCCAGTCTGCTGTCCCTTTTGAATTCATTCTAGTTCCTCTCCAGTTAATGGGGAAAATCCTCCTAGTGCCACAGATGGCAGAAAAGTTAAGTGTGTCAACACTATCGGGCGATGGTGTGTGTATTTAGGAATCTGAGAGCATTGGGAATTGGACTGTAATTTTAAATTGACAGCAAGAACAGATAGTGGCAAAAAATAGGTGACTTTGAGCTGAGGGACGCAGTCATTGTGGGATGCTTTTGGGTTTTTAAACTTTATTTTAAATTCTGTGCCAATGATTCTTGTTATAATTTTGTGCACTGTGATTACAGGACCACGTACCAGCCTTTCCAGCCCAGTTTCACTTGACTTTCATAATAAGCTAGCCAATTGCCTGGCCTCAGCTACATTAAATCTGCATCGCCATGGTCATGTCCTTGGTATTAACTGTCTATCAATTGTACACAGTGCTCCAGGCAAATTATACCAGACTCAAACTCTGAACACATTTATATGACATAACATACAAACATACCATCCAACTAGACAATGTACAAGGCCATTCAGCCCCTCGAGCCTCCTGCCTGCCACCAAATAGGAGCATGATTGCTCTGTTTGCACTGTATCCCCACTGACCCTCAATGACCTTTACCAAAGAAAGAGATTGTGACGTTTCAAAGGATATGGAGAGAAAGTGGGAATATGACAATGAGATAGAGGATCACAGAATCCTTACAGTGCAGATGGAGGCCATTCAGCCCATCACAGAATGTAAGGCACCAGAGAAACTTGGCAGGACAGGGACCAATGGCGAAAGGGGAAAGGGGGTTAATATTTTGAGTGTGGCGTGACGGGTGACTCTGGAACAGCCAGGCTATTGGATCCTGTCTCACAGACTGACACACGAAGGGAGTGAGGCTAGGATGTGAGCACGTCCACAGCTGACAGTCTGGCCGAGATCACGTTGCTGCTTGTGGGATCTTGCTGTGCATGCACACAGGGGCTGCTCTGAGGAAAATAAAAGAAGTTTGAAGGTGCTTTGGGACAGGGAGATGACCATGTTGTTTTTTTATTGATTACTTCCATTTGTACGGAGGTTTGGTCAGATTGCGACACTCTCAGCCCAGAAAGGCTGGGAGCTCATGGTGAGGCTGATCAGTTTTAATTCCCCAGTGTAGGTTTTCAGTCTCGCCGAGGTCTTGCTCAAACCTAAGGGTTGGAATCCACAGTAACGACTGATTCTGTGATCACTGATACAGTTGTGTTGGTTATTAACCTCCAGTAAATCTGGGTAACCATTTAACCAGATGTTTATTTTGATTGGTTCTCATGTGGATGTTGCTAAGCAATGTAACTGTTCCAAACCAGCTGTAGGTGAGTTTTCCAGGGTGTTCACACTCCTGGATATTGATATATGAGTTCTCTTACTCCACTCAGGTCCAGTGAGACTCCCTTGATGTCTCAAGTCCACACACTGGCAGCAACTACAATGGCTTGCCAGCCTAGATCCTGAGGAAAGACTTATCTTTTTGGCTGGGCCTTGGCTTTGTTTTGGGGTTTTGCTGTGGGCTGACCTAGCGTCCCCCTGCTCAGGATATGGTGTGACTGAGGTTAAATAATTGCCTTTACTCTCGTGGTGTTCCCCAAGCTCAGTCAGACTGGGGAGGGTGTCCAGTTCCATTGGCATACCCTGTAACTCATACACTCCACTTGCTGCATTTTCCAATGATAAGGCCAGGTGTAGTGCCTGTTGGGAGTCCAGTTGGACATCAGCTAGTCAGCACTTTTGCATGGTTACATCATTAATCCCACATACTAAACGGTCTCTCAGCATCTCATTGAGAGTTAAACCAAAGTCACTAGCCTTTGCCAGTCATTGTAACCTCGTCAAAAGTCCCAGTACGGATTCCCCTTGTTGCTGAACTACTGATAGTGTCTCAGAATTAGAGGAAGCTTGGGGTTGTAACATTCCTTAACTAATTCCATCAACTCTCAAAAGGTTTTAGTATCTGGTGCCTCAGGGAAAGTTAGGCTCCAAATAACTGAAAAAGCCATGGGTCCACAAGAATTATTCATTGCTTTCATCTACCCCAATGTCATTTTACTGGGAAAAAATATCTTTTTTTTCCATATACCGGACCAGGATCAAAGGAGCCAGGTTTCCCAAATAACGGCATGGTACCAGAAATACTTACCCCAACTCAAAGAAAACTGTTGGGAGCGAATTTCTTCAGGAGCTTGTTTTTCTCTCATTCCCACGGCAAATAACTCCACCAAGGCTGGTATTCCGTCACCCAATCCACCATTATTAACATGTGGGGGAAGTCCTGGACACTGACCCAGCTCCCTCAGAGCCAGATCTCAGAGTGAGCAGAACCTCTGACTCTCCTGTTTCTACCTGTCAGCCAGGGCTCCTTGATTGGACCAGGTTAACAGCTCCAATCAAGGAACTCAGATTCTCTGAGGTCCACCTAGCTGACCTCGTTACAAATGTATCTCTCTCGATAGTTGTTTTGATTTTGGCTAGGCTCTCAGAGAGTGTGATTTCTAACTCAGTTGTGAATAATGCAGCACAGGCCTGCTTTTGGCAACTGAGCAGGGTAAATCATGGCAAACTGTTTATTTAAAATATAGTTTTACCAATGGTGCAGAGGGAGTAAGGAAACTGCCTTGAGGGGCCATGTGTGCATTGCATAGGAAACATCTGTGCATTGAAGAGTTAAAGTTAAATGAGATGTTATGCAGATTTAAATTTTTTAAATGCTTTGTAACGCAGCCTGTGCAGGTCAAACAAAGGAGCTACAGTCTGCAGCAAATCTGCCAGGGTTCTGCTTTGAAGCCGCACTGATGAGGATCAGTGAGGTTTCCTGGTTGAAACTGATATGCAAGTGGCATTAGCAACGTCTGTTACTGCTGCTGCCTGTCCACTCCCCCTGCTGTAGCCTCTGTACCCACTGGACCTTCCCCCCCCCCCCCCACCTTTCCCCTTTCTCCTTTTGGGGCTGAGGAGAGGGGTTAGCAGGAGGAAACTGCCTTGGAGTCAGGCCCCCCACAGAGTGAGGCCGATTGACCAGGGACAGGGTTTGTCTGACTGCTGACGATTCCTCCTGTTCTGTGGGTCTTCCCAGGCCGACGCGGTGCTGCTCAATTCCGATGGCCTCCTCTGTTTGTTTCCATTCAGTTTGAGTTCACCAGCACCACAATCCTGATAATCAATATATCGCAGGAAATCGCCCCAATGTGTGACTCAGTTCCCAGCTTAGTATTTCAGCTTCGCACACATTCTTGTCGGGTTTTCATATTCTCTTTAGCTTGTCTGACTCTCCCCATTTACTGGACGTTAAAAAAAGGGAGAGAACTGCATTTACGTAGCCACTGGACCTCTCAAACTACTCTTCCAGACAACTATATCGGATGGCGTCGCTCCTAAAAAAATCTTGCCACGTCAAAATCTGTGCTGATCCTCACACATTAACTTCATCCTCTTCCGAGACTCTGCTTTCCATTTGTCTCTTCATGTCAAATCCCAGCCCTCGCTGGCCTCTCTGCTCCTTGCTCTCCGTTGGCACTTAATTTGGCAACACCTCATGATTTTCTTTTGTTTGATATATATATTTCGCTTCTCGTTATTCTCAGATGCCCCCTGGGGCTTCATCCATCCTCATTTCTGCAATTTCCTCCAGCTTTCTAACCCTCCAGGCCCATCGTCCCCCCAGTCCGGCCTCTTGAGCATCTCCCCCACCCGATTTTAATCACTCCACCATTCTCGGCTCCCTGGGGCTCCAACTCAGGAATGCCCTCGCTAAACTTCCCTACACACTCTCTCTCCCCCTTCCCCACCACCTCCCCCATTCTCCCCTCTCTCTGTCTTCCTCTCTCTCTCTCTCTCTCTTCCTCTCTCTCTCCACCCTCCCTCCATCTGTCTCTCTCTCTCTCCCCCTCCTCCTCTCTCTCTCTCTCTCTCTCTCCCCCTCCCTCTATCTCTCTCTCTCCCCCCTCCTTCTCTCTCTCTTTCTCTCCCTCCCTCCCCCTCTCTCTCTTTTACATTGCACCAATACTGAATCCAAGCTCCTAATGTGTCCCAAGCAGCACCCTGCTGCATCAACGGTGCTTTATAAATGCAAGGTACTGGTGTTTGACATCGAAGTCCAGTCGATTGGGTGGCACGGTGGCACAGTGGTTAGCACTGCTGCCTCACAGCGCCAGAGACCCGGGTTCAATTCCCACCTCAGGCGACTGACTGTGTGGAGTTTGCACATTCTCCCCGTGTCTGCGTGGGTTTCCTCCGGGTGCTCCGGTTTCCTCCCACAGTCCAAAAATGTGCAGGGCCAGGTGAATTGGCCATGTTAAATTGCCTGTAGTGTTAGGTAAGGGGTAAAATTTAGGGGTATGGGTGGGTCACGCTTCGGCGGCTTGGTGTGGACTTGTTGGGCCGAAGGGCCTGTTTCCACACTGTAAGTAATCTAATCTAATCTTTTCCGTTCCCTGGGTATAAGTTGTCTGTTCCACATTGACTGGTCACATCACTGGCCTGGCCTGGCCTGCCTCTGAGTGCTGCTGTTCTGTGCCAACTGTTGAAGGGGGTCTTGGTGTCACGGTGATTATTTGAGGACGTGTTGATTTTATAGCGCTTTTGTTCCTCAGTCTGGAGAGTGTGGGTTCACACCCCAGTGCCATTTCAGCACGTGCTCTGTGCGGTGCTTCGGTTCTGGGGCCTTTAGTTTCCTGCCCTTTTCTCCGTGGCAACGCTTTGGCCAATCCGTGTCAACGAGCCAACCAATCAGCACCCTGCAGTATGAATTGTTGTTCCCGTTTGACATTTGGCATTCTTGCCATGTGTCCTGACGCGGGTGAAGGTGAATCATTTCAGCAGCAACACCTACGTTCCCAGGGAGGTCCTGGCACTGCCCCATTCTTTTCCAGGTGAAACATCTTCTCCCAGTTCCCTCCGGTCTGTGAGAGAGTACCCTCGCTGACACAGAGAGCTTGGCTGTTACCTGTGATTTGGAGGGGAACTGTGTAGATTCAGTGCTGGCTTCCTGGTAGTGGGAACGCGCTGTGCCATTCCAGGGTGCAGAGCTGTGCCAGAGCTCTGGCAGGCGCTATGGAAATGTAGCTTTTCTTACTTTTTCTCCAGCTGCTTGGCTCTATCCATCTTACTCTGCACCCTTTTTCCGTTGCCCGCTCTCCCCTCCCCACCCTGCACCTCTCCTGCTGAACATGAGGAATTACCAGGTAACTGCTAGGTTTGCTGCCTGTTTAGATTGACAATGAGAGTGAGGAACCCTCGCCCACAGATCCTGGAGGGAATTTTGACGCCGTCCCTTCGGTAGCCCAGCGTTCTCTTTCCTTTTGAGGCATGATGCTTCTTGAATGGCATTCTGGTCAAAAAATAAACCTGAGTGAAAGAATTTGAGGAAGCCAGTTGCCCGTGTCCATGCTGTAATTTCACTGTGATTTCAGCGTCCACACAACATTGGCATGAGAAAGCTAACGCACCACGCCGTGCTGCCTTGAGAAATGCTCTCTGTCCCCTTTCCAGGCCCAGGCTTTGTGTTTAAGAAGCTCGATTGTGCCAGGTTTGGTTAGGATCTGAACGTGGGGAGCCGAGGCTAATTTTATTCCTCATCCACCCACCCATCCATGTCTGCTCCTCTGCAGTGCGAGGTCTCTCTGGCTCAGGGGGGTATCGGATTTCCAGCTGGATGTTTGCGCCAAGTTCCTTGTATCCACAGAAAACAGCAAGAGATTCACATCTGGTGTTTTTTATACTGGTCTGGTGGGAATCCCTAGACTTTCAACACCAGCTGTGTGGTCAGAAGGAAAAAAATAGTGAGGGTATTAATTTGTGTCGTAATTAGAACTGTGTCTGCGCCATCTACATTCAAAGCATGCGGACCAGGAGACTAGAGGCAGGCCACTCAGCCCCTCCAGATTGTTCCATCACTCCCTTAGCTCCACTGAAGCACAGGGCAAACTTCTCCCAATCCTGTAACTGGACACAAGGCCGCACAGATTTATTGAGAGTGACATCATTGGGGACCCCTCAGGATTTTAATATTCATTCTCAGGATGTGGGTGTCACATTTATTGCCCCATCCCCTTTTGCTCAGAGGGCAGTTAAGGGTCAACTGAAGGTCTTAGTGATTTTTATCTCTAGACAATTTAATCCAGAGGTCTAGATAATGTTTAGGGTTCGAATCCCGTCACAGGAAATGGTGGAATTTGAATTCAATAAAAATCTGGAGTCAAGAGTCTAATGTTGACCATGAATCTATTGCCAATTGTTGGAAAAACCCATCTGGTTCACTAGTGTCCTTTAGCCAACTTTGCCCAGTCTGGCCTACATGTAACTCCAGACCCACAGCAACGTGGTTGACTCTGAACTGCCCCCTGGGCAATAAATGTTGGTCTAGTGAGTGAGACCCTTATCCTGTAAATGACTGAAAGATGGCGGTGAGTTGCCCTCGTGAACCGTCACAGCCTCTTCACCCTGTCTTCAGGTTCCAATCGAACGTCGCTCAGTTACATTTGTCGTCATAATCATTGATTTTCTTCTGTCCCAAATTTTTGCCTGGTTTTCTTGAAACACAGAAACATCGACGACAGGAGCAGGAGGAGGCTATTTGGCCCTTGGAGTCTGCTCTACCACTTATCACGATCATGGCTGATCGTCCAAGTCAACAGCCTAATCCTGCTCTCTCCGCATAACCTTTGATCCCATTCGCCCCAAGAGCTATATCCAGCCACCTCTTGAATACATTCAGTGTTTCGGTATCAACTCCTTTCTGTGCTAATGAATTCCAAAGACCCACCGCTCTCTGGGTGAAGAAATGTCTCCTCATCTCCGTCCAAAATGGAGTACCCCTGAATCCACAGACTGTGACCCCTGGTTCTGGATGCACCAACCATTGGGAACATCCTCCCTGTGTCTGCCCTGTATAGTCCTGTCAGAATTTTATAAGTCTCTCTGTGATTTCCCCCTCACTCACCTGAACTCCAGCGAAAACAATCCGAACCGAGTCAATCTCTCCTCATTCCTTAGTCCTGCCGTCCCCGGAATCAGCCTGGGAAACCCTTGCTGCTCTCCCTTGAGAGCAAGAGTATCCTTCTCTAGAAAAGGAGACCCAAACGGCACACATTTTCCCAAAAATGTATTGATGCCATTCACTTCAACTGCTGTATGTGGGAGTGAATCCCTGTTTCTCACCACTCTCTGAGTAAGGAAGCTCCTCCTGAATTCCCTGATGGAATTCCCTATGATTATCCCGTCCTACTGGCCTTGTGTTACGTTCATCACCCTGAAATGAAATATCCTCTCTGTATCAGCATGGGAAGGATACTATGAGACTGGCAAAATGATAGACAGGTTATTGCTGAAAAAGATTCTGTTTGGTCGAACCTTTTTATCTTGCACTCATCAGAGCATTTTGCAAGAATCACATGCCCTGACCAATCAGAGTCAACCTGTCTTATTTAAAATGTAAGCAATGCCCGGCAGTTAACTGTCAATTGGAATTAATGGGTACATACTCAATACCTCAAGTCCATTTGTAAACCAGTCAGCACTCAGCCTCTCTTGCAGGATAATTGCTGGTATTCCTAATAAATTTGTATTCTTGCGAAATGTCCTGATGAGTGCAAGATGAAAATGTGTCTTTTTTTCATAATACCAAGGCAGGAACAGTACAGCCTTGATGGTCTAAATTGCCTGTTCTGTTACATCTGACTTTAAACAACTATTTGCAGAGACAGGTTAAGTGTGCAGGTAACAAAGTGATAGATAGGGCCAGTATTTTGGGGCAGTGAGAGATTTGGAATTAAACACTGGATATTTCCCAGAGTTATGAACTTGTACTTGTTGATGCTTTGAGGGACCTGGATGAACATTTAGTTCCTGGAGATTCCAGTATAATTCCTGGGGCCTTAGCAACTCTGCAATGCACTCATACAAGGAACGCAAAGTTAACTTGAAGGTACGTAGAACAGTTAGGACAATGAGTGGCCTGTTGCCTTCATTTCAAAGGTTTTGGAGTAGAAAGGTAAAGAAGTCAGGAAGCTGGCTGACCATCGCCCTCTCCAGGAGAAAGTAAGGACTGCAGATGCTGGAGATCAGAGTCAAAACGTGTGGTGCTGGAAAAACACAGCCGGTCAGACAGCATCCGAGGAGCAGGAGAGTCGACGTTTTGAGCATTAGCTCTTCGGCAAGAATGAAGAAATTCATCAGGAATTTCTGATGAAGAGCTCAGTTTGGAGACTGACTCTGAGCTGGCTGGCTACAGCTAATATATTGCATTGAATTGAATTGATTGTCATGTGTACCGAGGCACAGTGAAAAGCTTTGTCTTGTGAGCAATACAGGCAGATCACAGAGTTAAGCAGCATAGATAGTAAATAATAGGTAAACAGCAGCAAAAACAAAAACACAGATACAGGCAAACGTTAAGAGTTTGTGAGTCCACTCAGTATTCTAACAACAGTAGGGTAGAAACTGTTACGAAACCGGCTGGTGTGTGTGTTCAGGCTTCTGTACCTTCTCCCCGATGGTAGAGGTTGGAGAAAGGAGAAGGTGTACTGTAGACAAGGAAATAAAGGGTGACTTGGTCACAGGATTCTGGCTTCTGTGCAATTATTTCAATAGTCCTGGACTTTTTATTTCTTTATTTTTCTAATTTTTTTTCCCCTAAGAATTTGTACTTAAGAATCTGTACCTTTGTAACAATCAATTCATGGTCATCATTAGACTGTTAATTCCAGATTTTTATTGAATTCAGATTCCACCAATCTACTCAATCCCTCCTCATCAGATATTATACCCTGTCTAGTTAGCCTGCCTAGTCCGGTTGGAAATTTAGAGGTTTCTACGCAATTCCTCTCGCATTCTTCTGAACTCCAGTGAACAAAGGCTTAACCGATCCAGTCCCTCTTCATAAGTCAGTCCTGCCATCCCGGGAATCAGTCTGATAAACTGGATACAAAGGTAGCACAGTCGCGATGGGCTGAAAGCACTCACATGCTGCACAGTGGCTCAGTAGTTAACACTGCTGCCTCACAGTGCCAGGGGCCTGGGTTCGATTCCCGTCTTGGGTGACTATCTGTGTGGAGTTTGCATGTTCTCCCCGTGTCTGTGTGGGTTTCCTCCCACAGTCCAAAGATGTGCAGGTCAGGTGAGTTGGCCATGCTAAATTGCCCGTAGTGTTAGGTGCGTTAGTCAGAGGTAAATATAGGGTAGAGAAATGGGTCTGGGTGGGTTACTCTTTGGAGGGTCGGTGTGGACTTTTTGGGCCAAAGGGCCTGTTTCCATACTGTAGGAAATCTAAACAAAATGGATTAAGACGGCAGTTCCTTTAATTTGGATGCCTCCTATGGTGTTTCTCCTGAGACTTTAACCGGTTGCTGTGTGCGGAAATTAGCAATGAAACCTCCCTGGGGCAGCCCTTGGAGGATTGGCTAGGCCAGGACTCAGCCTCTCAAGTGTTTTTACAGGAAATGGGCCCCTCCCCATTCCCGCATCTTGTCAGCGTTATGAGAAATTCCACCAGCAATGACTCTGCAGCTTTCTCCAGAATCACTGGGTGGATTATCGTGTCCATTGATTGCCAAGTGTTCCCATGGAGACTGACACCTCCTCCTCCGATGCCGATAGATCTGGAATTGATAGGATGGGATGAGGTGTACTTTTAAGAATGTTGGAGTGGATTTAGGCCAGTTCGGCAAATCTGCGTGATAAATGTGATGGGACATTCAATCTGGTCTTACTCCAGGACACTGACTGGTGACAACATCAAATTAACAGCATCTGTCAGAGGTATCTGAACCTCTTTCTCAGGCGTACATTTTGAAATGCTAAAATGTACAAATGGTTTCTGGTGTTGTGATGACCTGTTTGTGGGATTCATTGGTATTACCCAGCCCTTGCTGACTGCGAGAGTGTGTTGTTATGCAATCACACCTCAAGATGAGGTGATGATAGTTCTGGAACCATTCGGGTTGGAAGGAAGCCATTCGGTCCCTCGAGCCTTGCAATATTGTTGATCTGATGTGTCCCCAACCCCACGTTGCTAGGCTTTTAAATTCATTCACGGTGTAAGGGTGTCCTTGCTAGCCCAGCATTTATTGCCCATCCCTAATTGCCCAGAGGGCAGTTTAGGAGTCAATCACATTGCTGTGGGTCTGGAGTCACATGCAGGCCAGACCAGGTAAGGATGGCAGTTTCCTTCCCTAAAGGATATTAGTGAACTAGGTGGGATTTTCCAGCAATCAATTCATGGTCATCATTAGGCTCTTAATTCCAGATTTTTATTGAATTCAAATTCCACCATTTGGTGAATTCGAACCCAGGCCCCAGGCCCCCAGGACATTACTGGGGCTCTGGATTAATAGTCCAGTGATAATAGAATAGATTCCCTACAGTACGGAAACAGGCCCTTCGGCCCAACAAGTCCACACTGACCTTCTGAAGAGTAACCCACCCAGATCCATTCACCCTACCCTATATCTACACCCTACTAATACACCTAACCTACACATCCCTGCACACTACGGGCAACTTAGCATGGCCAATTCACCTGACCTGTACATCTTTGGATTGCGGGAGGAAACCCACGCAGGCACAGGGAGAATGTACAAACTCCACACAGACAGTCGCCTGAGGCTGGAATCGAACCTGGGCCCCTGGGGCTGTGAGGCAGCAGTGCTAACCACTGAGCCACCGTGCCACCCCATTAGGGCATCATTTCCCTACAATAAGCCTTGCCTCCCTTGTCAGCCAAAGATTTCTCCAACTCAACATTGAGTATGGCTGATGACCCAGACCCAGCTGCAGATTAGCAACACACCAAATAGAAGACATTTCTCCTTAACTCCATCTTAAATGGAGGGAGCCATTCTTCAGAAAGCCACTGTGTCTTTTGATTCCTCTCACTATGGGGGGGGGGGGGGGGGGGGGGGATCTAATGTCTTCAGTTGAGTTTGAGAGAGGTGGGAGGATGGGGAATATAAACACAGACTTAGACCAGTTAATCCCGAACGCTCTGTGGTCCTGCTCAGGTTTTACATAGTATTCCTTTAGTCTTGTTATCTGTGGTTTCCAGTTTAGACCAAGTAATGATCACAATAGATTCCTTATTATTAACTTTAATCATGGGAGACAGTGAGACCCGCAGATGCTGGAGGTCAGAGTTGAGAGTGTGTTGCTGGAAAAGCACAGCAGGTCAGCAGCATCCGAGGAGCAGGAAAGTCGATGTTTTGGGCATTCCTGATGAAGGTCTCTCACCTGAAATGTCGATTCTCCTGCTCCTCGGATGCTACCTGATCTGTTGTGCTTTTCCAGCAACACACTGTCCTTTAAATATCTCACAATGTTCTGAAACTGCTTGAACTCAAAGATACAGCTCTCACTCCTGGGTGGTTCTTGCACTGACTTGAATAGAATTGGCTGAATTGTAACATGGATTCACACCAGGACAGTGAAAAGGTTACAAGTAACCACTTACAGCACCATCTTAGATGCAAAGATACAGATTCTTCAGCACTAATTCATAGGAAAATAAATTAGAAAAATAAAGAAATATAAAGTCCAGGATTATTGAAATGGCGGTATCCCATCACCAAGTCACCCTTTAGTTACACGGGCACGGTACTCTGACTGTGACCACCCAGCTCAGAGTCAGTCCCCAAACTGAGGAGATTCTAAATCCCTTGGTTATATCTGTCAGCCAGGGCTCCTGAATGGGGCCAGGTTACCAAACCCAATTAAGAATCTCAATCGTCAATAGGATCCCACCTGGTTCCAATCACTACAATTACAAATCACAGAAACAAGTTGGAAAATGAACAACTAAGAACAACAGTCCTTCCAACCCAGTCCACATCGGCAGCAAGCCTTGGGTCCACGCTGGCCCTTGACTCCAGAGCATGCTGGGCCTTGACTGTGGGTGTGTCTGCCCAGGCGGTTATTGGTTGTCCATTCTGAACTCTCTGTGAGACGTTATTGGTGAGCAACATTTGAATTGTATTCCAATCTCCCTGCTTCAGGCTTAACCCCATCGCTGCAGCCAGTGGAATTTACATTCAATGGAGCACTAGGGCCGCTTCAACAGCCCCTTCCAATCCCATGGCCACTTCTATCTGGAAGGACAAGGGAAGCAGATACATGGGAACACCACCCCCTGGAAGTTCCCCTCCGAGCCCCTCACCATCCTGACTTGGAAATATATCACCATTCTTTCAGTGGGTCAGAGTCCTGGAATTCCCTCCCTCAGGGCATTGTGGGTCTACCTACAGCACATGGACTGAACCAGTTCAAGACAGCAGCTCACCCCCACATTAAAAGAGAATAGAGTCCCAACCAATGCAGAAAGTGGCCGTTGCCTGAGGCTGGAATCAAACCCAGGTCCTTGGAGCTGTGAGGCAGCAGTGCTAACCACTGAGCTACCCTCATGGGGTAACCAGGGAGGGACAATAACCAGGAAGGTATCTTGCATACTCGTGGGCAATAAAGCAATGTCAAAGGACCACTAGAGTGGACTGACCTGGTTGAGGTAGTGCGGTAAATTATTAATATCACATTCACACCGAAAAGGACAGTAACAAAAAAACCAGCCTATTTTGATTCTGATTACCCAGCGCTCTGCTTTGTTATCGATCCCCTTCTGTGGTAACAGTGAGAAAAGCATTGTCTCTGAAAGCTATCCCTGACTTGCTATTCCTCTCCACGCAGATGAGTGAATGGACAAAGGCAGTCGTAGAGCGGTGGGAGAGGAGTCTGTTTTCTAGAGAGTTATTCCCAACAGCTGGTCTTGGTAGTAACAAGGTTCCCTCAGCGGGTCTCCCTGTTATTTTACGGGAATGATCCCATTTATTGAGAGGTCCAGTTGGGACAAGGTGAGAGAAGAGTAACCTGTTTCTGCCCAGGACGTTTTGGAGGTGTGTTACAGTGAGAGGTGAGGTGTCGATTGAGCGACTGAGGTGACAGCTCTGATTGATGGGTTTGCCTTTACTCTCTCAGGACCTGATTGAAACATGACAATCTCACCCCCTCCCCCACCCCCACCCCCACCCCTGCAACACAGCCTTCACATCCTGTGTTCTCCCAGCTCAACAGAGAATTAGAAATGTTGAGATGATGCAGATCTGCTCTGTTCAAGGTTAGCTTGTCCCTTTTATTAATGTAGAGAGGTACACTTTCACAAGAGGTTTTCGCAAGAATTCACTGATAAAGATGCACTTTGTTTTGAAATGTGGGTCCAGAGATCAGGAACGACGCTGCATTATTAAATGGCGATAGTTCCCAACAATCATTTGGGTGGTTGGATAAATCACAATGATTTCTCAGCTGGGGAGGTGCAGATTTAAAACAGAGATGGGGAGGGAATGACTTCTCTCAAAGGGACATGACTCTGTGGGATTCACTCCCCCAGAGTGCGGGGAATGCTGGGGGCACTGAGTAAATTTAAGGAGGGGACAGAGAGATTTCTCATCAGTAAAGGTTAAAGGGTTATGGGGAGCGGGCAAGAAGGGGGGAGTTGAGGCCGAGATGGGTCAGTCATGATCGTATTAAATGGTAGAGCAGGATCGAGGGACTGAG
Organism: Chiloscyllium plagiosum; assembly: GCF_037043375.1. Classification (NCBI taxonomy): domain Eukaryota; kingdom Metazoa; phylum Chordata; class Chondrichthyes; order Orectolobiformes; family Hemiscylliidae; genus Chiloscyllium; species Chiloscyllium plagiosum. Next base: position 144,251,989 of record NW_028270142.1, read on the forward strand.
TGGCTTCCTCCTACTCCTGGGTCTTATGTTCTTATGATTTGAAGCTGGTTATGAGTCCACACTGAAGTGAGTTCACCTTCCCACTATCTTTATTCTTTCATGGTTGGCAATGGCTAGGCCATTCCTTTGTTGTCCATCCCTATTTACCCCTTGAACCCCTTGGCTCAGCCATGTCAGAGATCAGAGTCGAAAAGTGTAGCACTGGAAACGCACAGCAGGTCAGGCAGCATCCGAGGAGCAGGAGAGTCAACGTTTCGGGCATAAGCCCTTCATCAGAAATTTTAGAGACCAGTTAAGCACCAACCATATTGCTCTAGGTCTGGAGTCACATGTAGTAGAGACCAGGTAAAGATGGCAGATTTCTTTCCCGAAAGGACATTAGTGAACCAGATGGGGTTTTACAACAATCAGCGATAATTCCTCAGTGTCCACTGCTCAGACTAACTCAATTCCTGATTTCTTTGTTGAATTGAATTTGTATTTGAAATGGTGGGATTTGAAACTACAGCTCCAGAACCTCCTCCCTCAGGGCATTGTGGGTCTACCTACAGCACATGGACTGCAGCGGTTCAAGAAGGCAGCTCACCCCCACCTTCTCAAGGGGCAACTAGGGACGGGCAGTAAATGCTGGGCCCAGCCATTGGACACCCATGTCACATAATGTAGACAATTGTTAATTAAACTGTACCTCATCCACGCAGTTTGTTTTCAAATGAACTGTTTAGGAAGTAATGAGGATAGTCGGGGGAGGGGTAAAATACATTTGATGTTCCAGTGAGGTTTGTCAGCTGAAAGTCCAGGAATAGGTCCAATCAGACATTGCCTTCCATCCATGTAACCTCTCAGGTGGACTTTTAAAATCTTTTCTTTATTCATTTACCTGGCATTTGTGTGGTGTGAGTGTTACTTGCCACTTGTCAGCCCAAGCCTGGATATTGTCCAGATCTTGTTGCATTTGAACATGGACTGCTTCAGTATCTGAGGAGTTGTGAATGGTGCTGAACACTGTGCAATCATCAGCGAACACCCCCATTTCTGACCTTATGATGGAGGGAAGGTCATTGATGAAGCAGCTGATGAAGCACTCTTCCCATCGCCCCCCTCAAAAACACCGTTAAAATGCAATTGTCACCCTATATCACATTCTTGTCCGTGGGAGCTTGCTGTGCATGGACTGCCTTCCGAGGTTCCTACATTAAAGCTGTGACTATGAGACCAAAAGAAATAGGAACAGGAGAAGGCCATTCAGCCCCTCGAGCCTGCTCCCCCATTCGATAGGATCATGGCAAATCCAACATTCCTCACACCCACCTTCCTGCCCTTTCCCCCGATTCCCCGACTGATCCAGAATCTATCGATCTCAGCCTTAAATATACACAAGGACTCTGCCCCCACCCTCAGAGAGAAGAAATTCCTCCTCATCTCGGTCTGAAATTGGTGCCTCTTTACTCTGACTTTATGCCCTCTCTGGTCTTAAACACTTCCACATTCACTCACTCCCCACGAAGTCCAGCCCACTCAAAATCCTACCACACATTGATAAACAGAGGTTCACAAGGGCAGACCCTCCCCTTCCTAACCCTCGTCCCAATATCACAGACACACAGTCTCCCCACTGCGGGCCTGTACACACACACACATACACACTCAGACACTCTCTCACAAACACACACAGTCTCCCTACTGCAGACACACGTGCACACACACTCTCAGGCACACACGCTTACACCCACTCTCTTACACTTTCACACACATGGTCAGATACACATGCTAGCATAGATGCATACAAACACACAGACACACACACATACTCACAGACACAAGCACAAAGCACAGATACACACATGTTTTCAGACCCACTGTCTTACACTTTCACACATATGTGCAGACACACACTCTCACAAACACATACACATTGACAATATACACTCTCATAATTTATCTCATACTCACCCAGGCGCTCTCACAACCCACACAAACAACAGAGACTCACAGTTTCTGTCACAAATACTTGCACACACACTCACCCACACACACCCACCCACATACACACACTCTCACACATACAGACACATGCTCGTGCTCACACACACACACACCTACTCACACAAACACATACACACAGACACACACTCACACGTGCATGTTACACACACACACACTCACACACTCAGTCACTCACAGACAGATAGATGCACACATACTTATTTCTTAGGCTGCTGATTTTAATCTGGTTTTGTTCGGGGTGTAAGGTTTCACAGTGAGCTGTGTGCGAGATTCCAAGTGAGGAGTGGAGTGGGATAACTCCATTTGTTTGTCTTTCTGTGGGATCAGTTGTTGGAAATTCCTTCTCCTCTGGCCAGGATCTTGCAGTGACCAATCCCAACATTCCTCAGGCAGTTTTCCAACCTCAATGTCACCGAGTCGAGGTGTAAAATTCCCTCCTCTCAGCTACTGACCCACCAAAAGCTGTTACCATCCATAGCTCCTGCTGCTCTGGCTTTGATTCCAGCCCTCCCAGACCCTGTCATTATTGGAATTTTCTCGCCCTTTGGATCAAAGTCCTCCCTAACTCTGCCATCTCCGATAAATCTGACCTTGATTCCAATCAGTCCACCATTCGGCACCATGTCTGTTGGACTTTAGTTAGGAATTCTGTCCCAAACCCTTTCCACCTCTTGACCCCTATCGCTTTACAGAATCACAGATCTATGACAGCACAGAAGGAGGCCATTCAGTCCATCATGCCTACATTGATTCTACCCCCAATGCCACCCTTCTGCCTTTTCCCTGCTCACCATTTCTATTCCAATAATCAATGCCCCTCTTGAATGCCCCAGTTGAACCTGCCTCCCTCACATTCCCAGGCAGAGCATTCCACACGCTGGGTGACGAAGGGTTTTCACACATCAGCCTTGCTTTATGTGCACCTCAGTCACGGAAGGAGACTTGATCAACTGAGAGGTGATGGCCGAGTGATGTTATTTCTGGACTGCTAATCCAGAGACCCAGGTAGTATTGTGGGATCTGGGTTCAAATCCCATCACAGCAGATGGAGGAATATGAATCCAATAAAAACCTGGAACTAAGAGTCTAATGATGGCCGTCAATCCATTGTCGAATTTGGGGAAACCACCCATCTGGGCCATTAATGTCCTTTAGGGAAGGAAACTGCCATCCTTACCTGGTCTGGCCTACCTGTGACTCCAGACCCATAGCAACGTGGTTGACTCTTATCTACCTTCAGGGCAATTAGGGATGGTCAGTAAATGCTGCTCTAGCCAGTGATGGCCACATTCTGTGAATGAATGAAAGAAAGGGTGTTTTTTGATCATCATTTTTATTATCTTGCAGCCTATCTACTGGTATGTCCAATAACCCTGCTGTAAAGTGTCTGGTACCTCGTGGTATCGACTGCCTCAAGCAGAATGTGACACTGAATACAGATTGAGGTAGTTTGCCACCTCCCTCCTCCTTGGCTTTATCTTGGACTTATCTAGTGATTTGAGGATGCACTACCATACATAATTAGATTAGATTCTCTACAGTGTGGAAACAGGCCCTTCGGCCCAACACGTCCATACCACCCCTGCAAAGAGAAACCCATTTTCTTATCCTATATTTATCCCTGACTAATGGACCTGGCCAATTCACCTGACCCTGCACATCTTTGGACTGTGGGAGGAAACTGGAGCACTTGGAGGAAACCCATGCAGACACGGGGAGAATGTGCAAACTCCACACATAGGCCCGAGGCGGGAATTGAACCTCGGTCTCTGGTGCTGCAAGGCAGCAGTGCTAACCACTGAGCCACTGTGTCGCCCATCTTCAGGGACTTGACAGGGGACATGGAGAGGTTGATTCCCTTTGTAGAAAAGTCTAAGACCAAAAGGCACTGATCTCAGACCACTATCATTTAAGACAGAGATGAGGAGAAATGTCTTCCCTCAGAGGGGAGTGAATCTGTGGCTGTCGAGGCTAGGTCATTCAATATATTCATGGCTGAGACAGACAGATTTTTAATCAGGAAGGGAAATCGAGGGTCATGGAGAAAAGGCAGGTGAAATAACTTCACAGAGGCTTACTTACTTACAGTGTGGAAACAGGCCCTTCAGCCCAACAAGTCCACACCGACCCTCCAAAAGAGCAACCCATCCAGACACATTCCCCTACATTTACCCCTTCACCTAACTCTACGGACAATTTAGCGTGGCCAATTCACCTAACCTGCACATCTTTGGACTGTGGGAGGAAACCGGAGCACCCGGAGGAAACCTACGCAGACACAGGGAGAACGTGCAAACTCCAACAGACAGTTGCCTGAGGCGGGAATTGAACCCAGGTCTCTACTGCTGTGAGGCAGCAGTGCTAACCACCGTGCCGCCCCACTGGTCACCAGTCACCTTTTATTTACTCATGAACAGTCCTTGACTTTAGTACTGCCCCTTCAGAGCCAGCTCTCAGAGTGAACAGAGCCTCTGACATTCCTGTTTTTTTTTCTTTTTTCCCTCCTCTGCCACAAGATGGTGAGTCCTTCACTTCACACTGATCCAGCTCCCTCAGCATCAGCTCTCAGAGTGAACAGAACCTCTAACACTCTGTTTATATCTGTCAGCCAGGGCTCCCTGATTGGATCAGATTAGGTGGCTCAGTGGTTAGCACTGCTGCCTCACAGCAACAGAGTCCTGGGTTCAATTCCCGCTTCAGGCGACTGACTGTGTGGAGTTTGCACGTTCTCCCCGTGTCTGCATGGGTTTCCTCCGGGTTCTCCGGTTTCCTTCCACAGTCCAAAGATGTGCAGGTCAGGGTGAATTGGCCACGCTAAATTGCCCATAGTGCTGAGTGGATTAGTCAGAGGGAAATGGATCTGGGTGGGTTACTCTTCGGAGTGTTGGTGTGGACTTGTTGGGCCAAAGAGCCTGTTTTCACACTGTAGGGAATCTAATCTAATAATCTAACAGCCTCAATCAGCGAACTCCAGGCTGACCCCGTTACAACTACTAAAGCAAGAAAATGGAGTTGAGGATTATCAGATTGGCCATGATGTCATTGAATGGTGAAGCAGACTAGATGGGCTGAATGGCCTCCTTCAGCTCTTATGTCCTTATTGTCATAGAGTACCTACAGAATAGGCACTGTTCTTAGGTAACAAGAAAAATTATTTCATGTAAGCAATAAATACAACTGCACTAGATACTGATTACTGGGAAATTAGGGAGCTCCCTTTATCAACCAAAATATTGGAGGAGATTATAAAAGGTAGGAATTATGGACATTTGGAAAGGCACAACTTGATGATGGATAGTCAGCATGGTTTTTGTGAGGAAAATTGTGTCTCTTAACTTGATTGAATTTTTTGAGGAAGTTACCAAAAAGATTGAGGGCAGCGCAATATTTACTTGGACATTTAGGAAAGCCTTTGACAAGGTTCCACATGGTAGATTGATCAGTAAAGTTAGGTCACATCGGATTCATGGTGAACTTGTCAATTGGATACAAAATTGGCGTAACAGCAGGAGACAGAGTGATGGTAGTGTGTTGCTTTACGGGCTAGAGGCATGTTACAAGTGGTGTTCCACAGGGATTGGTTCTGGGTCCTCTTTTGTTTGTCATTTTTATAAATGATTTGGATGAGAATATAGAAGGCATGGCTTCTAATTTTGTGGATGACACCAAAATTGGTGGCATAGTAGACATTGAAGAAGACTTTCTAAGATTACAAATGGATCTTGGTCAAATGGGTCAATGGGCTGAAAAATGGCAGATGGTGTTCAATTTGATAAATGCGAGCTATTGCGTTTTGTTACAACAAACAAGGGGAGAACTTATACAATTAATGGTAAGGTCTTGAGCAATGTTGTAGAACAGAGGGTCCTGGGGGTATGGTACATAATTGTCTGAAGTTTGCATCAAAGATAGACAGGGTGGTTAAAAAACGCTTGCCTTCATTGCTTAGTCTTTTGAGTTTTGGAGTTGGGATGTTATGTTGTGGTTGTACAGGACATTGGTGAGGCCTGTTCTGCAACTCTGTGTCCTGTTCTGGTCACTCAGTTGGAGAGGGTTCAGAAGAGATTTACCAGGATGTTGGCTGGACTGGAGGGTTTGAGTTATAAGAAGAGGCTGGAACTTTTTTTCACCGGCGCGTAGGGGTTGAGAGGTGACCTGTTGGAGGTTTATAAAATCATGAGAAATTTGGATAGAGTTAATGGTAGTTGTTTTTTTTTCCCTAGGATGGGGGATTTCAAGACTCGGGGGAACATGTTAAGGTCTGAGGAGAGAGATTTAAAAAACACACAGGAGGCAAATTTTTTACACAGAGGTGGTTCGAGTGTAGAATGAAGTTCCTGAGGAAGTGGTGGATGTGGGTACAATTACAATGTTTAAAAGACATTTGGATAAGTACATGGAACAGGAAAGGTTTGGAGGGATATGGGCAAGGAGCAGGCAGATAGGAATAGTTTAGTTTGGGATTATGATGATTTCACCTGATGAAGGGGCAGCGCTCCAAAAGCTTGTGATTTCGAATAAACCTGTTGGACTATAACCTGGTGTCATGTGACTTCTGACCTTTTCCACCCCAGACCAGCACTGACACCTCCACATGCCCTCTTGAATTGCTGCAGCCCATGTGCTGTAGGTAGACCCACAATGCCCTTAGGGAGGGAATTCCAGGATTCTGACCCAGTGACACTGAAGGAACGATGATATATTTCCAAGTCAGGATGGTGAGGGGCTTGGAGGGGAACTTGCAGGGGGTGGTGTCACCATGGATCTGCTGCCCTTGTCCTTCTAGATGGAAGTAGTCGTGGGTTTGGAAGATTTGTGCTTTATTCTGTTCTCTTAACTTGCGCACTTTATTAAAAAGGAATTGCATTTCAAATCAGAGAGTCACTCTGAGAGAGGTCACTCAGCCCCTCAGTTCCATGCTGGTTCAGTCTCACCTCCACCCCATCACCACTCAATCTCTGCAGCTCTGTGCCCTGTTTCCCTTCAAAACCATTCCGACTGCAACTTTTCCAAGCTCAGGATATCCCTGCAAAATACCTCACAGCCAAAGAAGCAACTGCTCTCAGGCAATCACTGCAGAAAACTCCAACTCAAGGGGACTTGGGGTGACCTGTTCATGAAACACAGAAAGCGAGCACACTGGGGCAGCAGGTCATCAGGAAGGCTAATGGAATGTTGGCCCTTATCTCAAGGGGTTGGCGTATAGGAGTAGGGAAGTCTTACTGTAACTCTACAAGGGGCTGGGGAGGCCACATCTGGAGCACTCTGAGCAGTTTTGGTCCCTTTATTTCAGGAAAGATATCATTTCATTGGAGGCAGGACAGAAAAGGTTCATTAGGATGGTCCCTGGGATAGAGGGATTGTCTCAGGAACAAAGGTTAAACAGGTTGGAACTCTACTGACTGGAGTTTAGAAGAATAAGGGTGATCTCATTGAAACATCCAGGATTCTGAAGGGGCTTGACAGAGTCCATGCATTCGATGTGAGTGAGTGAGGGGGAGTGAGTGAGCAAGGGGGAGTGAGTGAGTGAGTGTGGGAAGTGAGTGTTGGGGAGTGAGAGCGAGGGGGAGTGAGTGAGTGTGTGGGGAGTGAGTGTTGGGGAGTGAGTGAGTGGGGTGAGTGAGGGGGAGTGAGTGAATGAGGGGGAGTGAGTAAGTGTGTGGGGAGTGAGTGAGTGAGGGGGAGTGAGTGAGGGGGAGATGGTGAGTGTGTGGGGAGTGAGTGAGTGAGGGGGAGTGAGTAAGTGTGTGGGGAATGAGTGAGTGTGGGGCTGTGAGTGAGTGTATGGGGAGGAGTAGGTGTGTGTGGGGAGTGAGTGAGTGTGTGGGAGTGAGTGAGTGTGTGGGGAGTGAGTGAGTGTGGGGAGTGAGTGAGTGTGTGGGGAGTGAGTGAGTGTTAGAGAGTGAGTGAGTGTGGGGCTATGAGTGATTGTGGGGCTGTGAGTGAGTATGTGGGGAGGAGTAAGTGGGGAGTGAGTGAGTGTGGGGGAGTGAGTGAGTGTGGGACTGTGAGTGAGTGTGTGGGGAGTGAGTGAGTGTGTGGGAAGTGAGTGAGTGTAAGAGAGTGAGTGGGGCTCTGAGTGAGTGTGTGGGGAGGAGTGAGTGGGGAGTGAATGTGTGTGGGGGAGTGAGTGAGTGTGGGGCTGTGAGTGAGTGTGGGGGTGTGAGTGAGTGTGGGACTGTGAGTGAGTGTGTGGGGAGTGAGTGAGTGTGTGGGAAGTGAGTGAGTGTAAGAGAGTGAGTGGGGCTCTGAGTGAGTGTGTGGGGAGGAGTGAGTGGGGAGTGAATGTGTGTGGGGGAGTGAGTGAGTGTGGGGCTGTGAGTGAGTGTGGGGGTGTGAGTGAGTGTGGAGCTGTGAGTGTGTGTGGGGAGTGAGTGTAAGAGAGTGAGTGAGTGTGGGGTTGTGAGTGATTGTGGGACTGAGTGTGTGTGTGGGGCTGTGAGTGAGTGTGGGGCTGTGAGTGTGTGTGGAGAGGAGTGAGTGGGGAGTGAGTGAATGTGGGGAGTGTGTGTGGGGAGTGAGTGAGTGTTAGAGAGTGAGTGTGTGTGAGGGAGTGAGAGTGTGGGGGAGTAAATGGGTGAGCAAGGGGGAGTGAGTGAGAGTGAGCGGGGAGTTTTGATGAGGGGGATTTTGATGGGTTTGAGTGGGTGGAGATTAGCTTGGGTGAGTAACGGGCAGTACCGGGAGATGGGGACGGGAGTAGTCCCTCTGGAAGAACGTGCTGATGTGATCCTGAGCCAGGGAGAAGGAGCTGCCTTCCTTATTGGGTAAAGTGGCTGCAGGCAGTGTGAAATGTGATAAATGCTAGAGTCTAATGATTTGGGTTAAAGGGGATGAAACTGTTTCAGAATATGTTTTAATGTTGGCTGTGAAGTGAAGTTTCACTATCTCCTTATATGGTCACAGTAACTGGATTGGATTGGTATGTGGAAAGGCCAGTGAGAATCGTCTTTGTAAGAGGGTTCCTTATCTGTAGTGAGCTGGCAATCCGTGTTTGCTCTTTAATACCCTTCCCAGGGGCAGTGATCGACAGCAGGTGCCATGGGAATAATGTAGCTGCAGGCTCAGGGACAGGGGTAATATCCATATTGTGATCAGGAATCACATCGCAGGAAGGTTCTGGTCAGTTTTGACACTCCGTGCCAGGGTATTGTTTTCCTACACCTTTCTGTTCCCTGGTCAGGTCGGGGGCAGTGGGAAGGTGGTCAGGATGTCTTTGCCACTTCTTACCAGTCAACAGTCAACAACCCATAGCCCAGCCTCAAACTGAGCACATAGGTCTGTATTAGAGAATAGAATCATAGAATCCTGACAGTGTGGAAGCAGGCCGTTCAGCCAATCAAGTCCACACTGACCCTCCAAAGAGTAGCCCACCCAGTCATAGAGTCACACAGCACAGAAACAGACTCTCTGGTCCAACCAGTCCGTGACGAACACAATCCCAAACTAAACTAGTCCCACCTGCCTGCTCCTGGCCCATATCCCTCCCAACCTTTCCTGTTCACGTATCTATCCAAATGTCTTTTAAACGCTGTAATCGTGCCCACATCCACCACTTCCTCAGGAAGTTCATTCCACACACAAACCACCCTCTGTGGAAAACATTTGCCTCTCATGCCTTTTTTTAAATCTCTCTCCTCTCACGTTAAAACAGTGGCCTCAGTCTTGGAATCCCCATCCTCAGGAAAAGACAACTGCCATTACCTGGCTATACCCCGATTATCTTATATACTTCGATCAGATCACCTCTCAACCTCCCGCTTCGATCAGAGGAGACTGAGAGAGATTGCACCGAGGTGTTTATGGTCTTGATCGAGTAAATAAAGAGAAATAGTTCCACAGGCAGGACAGTTGATAACCCAAGGGCCACAGGATTGATTGTGTGTGAGCCAGCACTGAGCGAGGATTTGTTTTAATCCCATGCGTTGTTGTGATCTGGAAGGTGCTGCCTGAGAGGGCTGGGCAAGGAGATCTCACTAGGACGCGAACAAAGTTTGTTCTTAGTTAATGGGGAGTAGGCAGGAGGTGGAGTGGAGGCCGAGATAAAGGGTGGAGCAGGCTCAAGGGGCTGAATGGCCTGCTCCTAATCCTTGTGTTGTGTCAAAAGGAATTTTGTTAAAACTTGAGAAAGAAGTATCTGTAAGGGTACAGGGAAAGTGCAGGGCCAGTGGGATTAATTGGATCATTCTCTCACAGAGGCAGTATAGGTATGATGGACCGAATGGTCACCAACATGCCATTCTAAGTTCAGTCCCATTCCTGCCATAAACTCCAACACCTGATGGTAGCTAGGTGTGTTGTCGTTGCCCATATAAGGAGCCTGTAATGGTTATATCCCAGCTGTATGCTAAGGCACACACAGGATTAACAACAAAACAGAAAGGTTTACTGTGCACACAGACAGAGCCTGAGATCTCTGGGCTTGGGCAGGGGAGGGAGAATAACAGAAGTGCTGTTTAAGTTTGTTTTGTGTTCGAATCTCTGTGTAGCTAAGTCCAGAGACTGTGAGCGTGCCAGTGTGTTTTCATTTGTAGTTGACATACGGCTGACCAAAAAGGAAGAGCTCCTGAGATGTGTGGAAGATCACATCCCCTCATTTTCTGACAATTTATTCAGCTACAGACACTTTCTCCTCTCCAGTGACTGATCTGAAGTAACAGTCTCTGAGTCACCAAGGGACCCAGAGATTCCACCAAAGTACAGAATTGATTTAGTTACCTGGCATGTGGTCTCTGCAGGAAAGCTGTTACAACTCTCTGAAGCATGAAACAACCTTTTGGTAGGATTTGATGGGCTGTGCAGTCTCTTCCTCCTGTAGGGTTTTAAGTCAGTAGGATCAGAATTGTAATGCTTTCTGGAGCTGGGATTTCTGAAAGCGATTGTCATCTGTGACCTCCCACCCAACTGGCCACATGGGGAGCCTTTCTTAATCTGTCCTGCTCATAATGACGGACTCGCCCCCCCCCCCCCCCCCCCGTTCGCACCGAATCGGCTGAAAACTGGTGAAGGGGTGGTGACACATCTTTCTCATACATGTTTCGTAAAATAATGTGCTATCCCACTACACATGGCCTCTGCAGTTAGACCCGCCCCCCCCTACTATTGCTGGTACCTTGACAGAGAGGACACACTGTGCATTGCAAACACTTGATTGGCCATTCGGCATAGGAGCAGAATCAGGCCATTCAGCCCGTCGGGTTTGCTTTGCCTTTCATTATGATCATGGCTGATCTGATAATCCTTACCCCCCCCCCCCCGTCTCCTGCCTTTTCCCCATGACCCTTCCTGATTAAAAATCTGTCTGTCTCAGCCTTGACTATACTCAATGCACCAGCCTCGACAGCCCTCTGTGGGAAAGAATTCCACAGATTCACTCCCGCCTGAGAGAAGAAATTCCTCCTCATCTCCGTCTTAACTATGCAACCCCTTATCCTGAATTTCTCACCGAGGGGAAACAACCTTTCCACGTAGAGTCATAGAGTAACGCAACGTGGAAACAAGCCATTCAGTCCAAACTGGTCCATGCTGACCATGGTGCCCACTCAGCTGGTTCTAATTGCCCACATTGGGAAATTTCCCTCTAAACCCTTCCCATCCAGGTACCTATCCAAATGTTTTTTTCAATATTGCTATTGTACCTGCCTCAACTACTTCCTCTGGCAGCTCATTCCATACACGTACCACTCTCTGTGTGAAAAAGTTGCCCCTCAGGTCATAGAGTCATAGAGATGTACAGCACAGAAACAGACCCTTCGGTCCAACCTGTCCATGCCGACCAGATATCCCAACCCAATCCAGTCCCACCTGCCAGCACCCAGCCCATATCCCTCCAAACCCTTCCTATTCATATACCGATCCAAATGCCTTTTAAATGTTGCAATCGTACCAGCCTCCACCACGTCCTCTGGCAGCTTATTCCATACACATACCACCCTCTGCATGAAAAAGGTGCCCCTTAGGTCTCTTTTATATCTTTCCCCTGTCACCCTCTTTTCCCTCTCACCTTTAACCAATGCCCTCTTGTTTTCAATTCCCCACCCCAGGGAAAAAAAACTGTATGCATTCATCCTATCTATGCCCCTCATGATTTTATACACCTCAATAAGGTCACATCTCCCCTGTCAATCTTACATGTTTCAATAAGGAAACCTCTCATTTTTCTGAACCCCAATGAGTACAGCCCTAACCTACTCAACCTCTCCTCACAAGATAATCCCTCCATCCCCGGGATTAGCCGAGTGAACCTGCTCTGGACTGTCTCCAATGTTAGTCCATGTTTCCTTAGACAAGGGGCCCAAGACTGTTGACAGAATTCCAGCTGGGGTCTGACTAGTGCCTTGTGTAGTTGTCAGTCTGCCAGTTTGGACTACAGGAAGGATGTGGAGGCTGTGGAGAGGGTGCAGAAGAGGTTTACCAGAACGCAGCGAGGTTTGAAGTATATTAATTATAAGGTGAGGGTTGTTTTCACTATGTCATTGGAAGCTGAGGGGCATCTTGATAGAAGTTTGTAAAATTCTGAGGAGCTTGGATAGTGTTGCCTAATCTCACAGTTTTAACGTGCTAAGAATTATTTCTCCTTCCATACCTTTTTTATGTGTTTTTTTCATTCTTAGTACTGTAAAACTATTTTAGATCTATACCATTTTGATTGCTTATAATCTGCTGTTCTTTAAATTTACATATTGTATTCATTAATGCTGTTTTAAATTCAATTACTACAGAAATTGTGAGAGTCTGCAATAAATTCTGTTTCGGTAAAAGTGAGGACTGCAGATGCTGGAAACCAGAGTTTAGATCAGAGTGGTGCTGGAAAAGCACAGCAGGTCAGGCAGCATCCGATGAGCAGGAAAACTGACGTTTCGGGCAAAATCCCTTCATCAGGAATAAATTCTGTTTGTCAGTCGTTTTGAACTCTGTTCTGATGTGTTGCTGAGTTAAATTCTTAAATCCCTCCACATCACCTCCCTATCACTGCAATCTCCTCCAGCCTCACAGCTCTCCGACTTACTCTGCACTGCTCTGTTTCTGACTTCTTGTGTATCTCAGACTTCAATCTCTTGAGGATTGGGGAAACCAGGAAACTGAAGGCTTGGCCATATACTCTGAAATTCTCTCCCAACTCCTCCCTCCCTCACTTACCTCCTTTAAGACACTCATTAAAACCAAACTCTTTCATCAAGCTTTTGATCATCAGCCCCAGAATGTGACTAAATGTTGTCCTTTGATTTATTGAAGATTATACAGATATGAATTTGAGGGGCAGCAGATTACAAGCCATATTGGTAATGTCCCTGGACTAGTTAGCCAGGTCCCCAGGTTAATGTTCTGGGGACATAGATTTGAATCCCACTGTAGTGTGTGACGAGATTTGAGTTAAATATAAAAGAATCTGGAGCCAAAAGCTAGTCTAATAGTGGCCAAGTCACCATTGTCGATTGACATAAAACCTTATCTGATTCACTAATATGCTTTTGAGAGGACAAGCTGCCATTCTTACCCAGACTGGCCTCCATGTGACTCCAAACCTGCCATCTCAAGTGACCCGAGCAAGCCACTCAGTTCAAGGGCTGCTTGGGATGGACAACAGATCTAAAGGTGCCAGTGATGCCCATGTCCAAACAAAACAAAAGATGAAACATACAGAGCACATGGTTGGACAACTTGAAGTAAATGATTATTAAGATACAAAATCAAACACTAAGTGCAGGATTATTGAGGCTGTATCATTAAATATATTTGAATTGCGATTGACAGATTCTTAGTCACTTCTGGAATTGTGGGTAATGGGGAAAAGGCAGGAAAGTGGAGTGCAGGATTATCAGATTAGCCATGATCTCATTGAACGGAGGAGCAGATCGATGGGCTGAATGGCCTACTTCAATTGCTATGTCTTATGGTATTTTGGTTTTATCAGTGTATGACAGAAGACTAGTTATTCCAGTCTTCTATTCAGCAAGATATCATGGATAGGATACATTTGGGAGGGGGGGGGTGGTTCCTCAGTCATTGCAGGACTGTAGCAGGGGATCAGTCAATGGTGCGATGGTCAGACATCTAAAAAGGGGTTCAAAATCGTATACCTCATTATGCAGTCTGCAATTATATGTCTGGAAACCATTTCTGTCTCCGATGAAGTCGAATCCGAAGATCGCCCTCAGCAAAGTCTGCACCAATGCTGAGTAGGAGAATGAGCAGTGTAGCTGACGTGAGCCCATTCAGGAATCGTTCACTGATGATCCCGTGATAATACAACAATCAAAGACACAGAGAAAGTGAACGCTGATGAAGCAGCCATGTTTCAGTAGCCAAGCTGAGGGTGTGGAAAAGTCTGGTCTGCAAGTCAGACCACCACAAAGAGTGGCCGAGGGTGTTCTGACCTGGTCAACAATTTGACAACGAACGGCTGTGATTCAGTAGAAGCCAGACCAAAGGCCCTTGATTCAGGGGCTTGTTTTTTGTCAGGAGTGACAGGGAAATGGCAGGAAAGTGGACATGAGGGATGTCAGCCATGATCCTTCTGAATGGAGGAGCAGGTTCAATGGGCTGAATGGCCTACTCCTGTTCCTATGTCGTATGGGCAGTGGTCTAAGGGCAAGGTTAAGGTGAGGAGATGACTTGCTTTAAGCAAGAAGGGTACTGTGAAAAATATTAAAAAAAGAAGTTTCCAATCAGCAAGTTATTGCCTGGTCTGGAAATAAAACCATAAGACCATAAGATATGGAACAGAATTAGGCCTTTCGGCCCATCAATTCTGCTCTGCCATTCGATCATGGCTGATATGTTTCTCAACCGCATTCTCTGCCTTCTCCCTGTAACCCTAGACCCCCTTACTAAACAAGAATCTGTCTGTCTCTGTCTTAAATACACTGAATGACTTATCTTGCTTCTATGGCAATGAGTTCCACAGTACTCCAGGTAATATAATGAGGAAGGTGTTTGGTTTAATAGAATGGCTGTATTTTACAATGAACAGCACTTATGAGATTAATGGTGTCCCAGATGATGTTTTCAGGCAACTAAATGAGTTAGCAGAGAAGAGTTCCTCAGTGAATGGACTTCGGGAAGTTATTGATTGTCCAGATAATAGACCACCAACTAGATTGAACGAGGAGAAAGTGAGGTTTGCAGATGCTGGAGAGTGTGTTGCAGCATCCAATGAGCAGGAGAATCGACATTTCAGGCCAGAGCCTTTCATCAGGAATGTGCCAGCAGCAATGTTCTGCACAAAGGATGTCGAAATGATTAAAGGTTATGCAGCAGAGAAATGATTCACAGTTTGGAAACAAGGTCAACAATCCTCAAGCAAAGGAGCTAAGCAAGTCCAAAGACAGAGGGTTCTGGAGGAAGTGAGATGTGTCCAGACTCACTGTAATTTATATAGGCAGAGATTTGTGGAGAGATGGGCGAGTGGTGAACATTGTATTGTGGTGTGCATGAACCATAGCCACTGACTCAGGGGAAAAAAGAAGCTTATGGGGAGCTGGTGGACGTGGGAATGGCTGTGAAAGTTGTATTTGATCCCCCTGTTCTGTGGTGTCGCACACAGCCTCTGCCTGCTGAAGGTGTAACTGGTGCCACAGAGACCCAGTGATTGTGCCCAATTTATAGTTGCGCACCATTAGTTGCATGAGTATTGTTGATTCCCGAGCTGAAGGGGTTTGTTTATGAGAGGCTGGGATTATATTCATTGGAATTCAGAAGGATGATGGTATTAGCAATAACATTAGCAAATTTGCTGATGATACTAAGCTGGGTGGCAGGGTGAAATGTGAGGAGGATGTTAGGCGATTACAGGGTGACCTGGACAGGTTAGGTGAGTGGTCAGATGCATGGCAGATGCAGTTTAATCTGGATAGATGTATGGTTATCCACTTTGGCAAGAACAGGAAGGCAGATTACTACCTAAATGGAATCAATTTAGGTAAAGGGGCAGTACAAAGAGATCTGGATGTTCCAGGGTTTAGAGCATTTGAAAAGAATTGGGAGGGGGGGGAAAGAGGAGGGGGTGTAACGCTACTAATCAGAGAGGGTATCACAGCTACAGAAGCTTCCATTGGAGAGGAAGATCTGCCTACCGAGTCAGTATGGATGGAAATTAGGAACAGCAAGGGAGCAGTCACCTCATTAGGGGTTTACTACAGGCCCCCCAATAGCAGCAGGGAGATTGAAGAAAGCATAGGTCGGCAGATTTTGGAAAAGTGTGGACGTAGTAGGGTTGTTGTAATGGGTGACTTTAACTTTCCCAATATTGATTGGAACCTCCTTCGAGCAGAAGATTTGAATGGAGCTGTTTTTGTAAGGTGTGTTCAGGGGGGTTTCCTAACTCAGTACGTTGACAGGCCGACGAGGGGAGAGGCCATTCTAGACTTCGTGCTTGGAAACGAACCGGGGCTGGTATCAGATCTTGTGGTGGGAGAGCAGTTTGGTGATAGTGACCACAACTGCCTCACATTCTACATAGCTATGGAGAAGGAGAGGATTAGGCAAAATGGGAAGATATTTAATTGGGGAAGAGGAAACTATGATACGATTAGACATGAGTTAGGAAGCATGGATTGGGAGCAATTGTTCCATGGTAAAGGCACTATAGACATGTGGAGACTGTTTAAGGAACAGTTGTTGCAAGTGATGAATAAATATGTCCCTCTGAGACAGGCAAGAAGTGGTAAGATAAAGGAACCTTGGGTGACGAGAGCGGTGGAGCTTCTCGTCAAAAGGAAAAAGGTAGCTTACATAAGGTGGAGGAAGCTAGGGTCAAGCTCAGCTCTACAGGATTACAGGCAGGCGAGGAAGGAGCTCAAAAATGGTCTGAGGAGAGCCAGGAGGGGGCACAAGAAAGGCTTGGCAGAACGGATAAGGGAGAACTCAAAGGCATTTTACACTTATGTGAGGAATAAGAGAATGGTCAAAGAAAGAGTAGGCCCGATCAGGGATAGCATAGGGAACTTGTGTATAGAGTCTGAGGAGGTAGGGGAAGCCCTAAATGAGTTTTTTGCTTCTGTCTTTACGAAAGAAATGAACTTTGTAGTGAATAAAACCTTTGAAGAGCAGGTGTGCATGCTAAAATGGATAGAGATAGAGGAAGCTGATGTGCTGAAAAGTTTGACAAACATTAAGATTGACAAGTCGCCAGGGCTGCTTTGGGAAACGAGAAATGCAATTGCTTCGCCACTTGCGAAGATCTTTGCATCCTCGCTCTCCACCGGAGTCGTACCTGAGGACTGGAGGGAGGCAAATGTAACTCCTCTCTTCAAGAAAGGAAATAGGGAAATCTCTGGCAGTTACAGACCAGTCAGTCTCACGTCTGACGTCTGCAAGGTGTTAGAAAGGATTCTGAGGGATAGGGTTTATGACCATCTGGAAGAGCATGGCTTGATTAAATGTCCCCATGATAGGCTCATTCAGAAGGTTAAGAGGAATGGGATACAGGGAAACCTAGCTGTCTTGGTACAGAATTGGCTGGACAACAGAAGACAGCGAGTGGTAGTAGAAGGAAAATATTCTGCCTGGAAGTCTGTGGTAAGTGGTGTTCCACAGGGCTCTGTCCTTGGGCCTCTACTGTTTGTAATTTTTATTAATGACTTGGATGAGGGGATTGAAGGATGGGTCAGCAAGTTTGCAGATGACACAAAGCTTGGAGGTGTCGTTGACAGTATAGAGGGCTGTTGTAGGCTGCAGCGGGACATGGACAGGATGCAGAGATGGGCTGAGACGTGGCAGATGGAGTTCAACCTGGATAAATGCGAGGTGATGCATTTTTGAAGGTCGAATATGAAAGCTGAGTACAGGATTAAGGATAGGATTCTTGGCAGTGTGGAGGAACTGAGGGATCTTGGTGTGCAGGTACATAGATCCCTTAAAATTGCCACCCAAGTGGACAAGGTTGTTAAGAAAGCATATGGTATTTTGGCTTTCATTAACAGGGGGATTGAGTTTAAGAGTCAATGGAGGGCTTATCTTATGAAGAGAGGTTGACTGAGCTCGGACTTTTTTCATTGGAGAAAAGAAGGAGGACAGGGGTCCTAATTGAGGTGTACAAGATAATGAGAGGCATAGATAGAATTGATCGCCAGAGACTATTTTCCAGGGCAGAAATGACTAACACAAGGGGTCATAGCTTTAAGCTCGTTGGAGGAAAGTATAGAGGGGATGTCAGAGTTGGGTTCTTTACACAGAGAGTTGTGAGAGCATGGAATGCCTTGCCAGCAGCAGTTGTGGAAGCAAGGTCATTGGGGATATTTAAGAGACTGCTGGACATGCATATGGTCACAGAAATTTGAGGGTGCATACATGAGGATCAGTGGTCAGCACAACATCGTGGGCTGAAGGGCCTGTTCTATGCTGTACTGTTCTATGTTCTATGTTCTTGTACACCAGTCAATGAAGGTAAGCATGCAGGTGCAGCAGGTAGTGAAGAAGGCTAATAGCATGCTGGCCTTCATAACAAGAGGGATTGAGTGTAGAAGCAAAGAGGTTCTTCTGCAGCTGTACAGGGCCCTGGTGAGACCACACCTGGAGTACTGTGTGCAGTTCTGGTCTCCAAATTTGAGGAAAGACATTCTGGCTATTGAGGGAGTGCAGCGTAGGTTCACAAGGTCAATTCCTGGAATGGCGGGATTACCTTACACTGAAAGACTGGAGCGACTGGGCTTGTATACCCTTGAGTTTAGAAGACTGAGAGGGGGTCTAATTGAGACATATAAGATTATTAAAGGATTGGACACTCTGGAGGCAGGAAACATGTTTCCGCTGATGGGTGAGTGCCGAACCAGAGGACACAGCTTAAAAATACGGGGTAGACCATTTAGGACAGAGATGAGGAGAAACTTCTTCACGCAGAGAATGGTGGCTGTGTGGAATGCTCTGCCCCAGAGGGCAGTGGAGGCCCAGTCTCTGGATTCATTTAAGAAAGAGTTGGATAGAGCTCTCAAGGATAGTGGAATCAAGGGTTATGGAGATAAGGCAGGAACAGGATACTGATTAGGAATGATCAGCCATGATTATATTGAATGGTGGTGCAGGCTCGAAGGGCAGAATGGCCTACTCCTGCACCTATTGTCTATTGTCTAATGAGGGAGGATCTTGTAGAGACATGTAAAATTATGAAGGAAATCGATAAAATAGAAATAGAGAGGATGTTTCCACTAGTAGGTGAGACTAGGACAAGAGGGCATAGCCTCAGGATTAGAGGGAGTCGGTTAAGAACTGAACTGAGAAGGAACTTGTTCACCCAGAAAGTTGTGAATCTGTGGAATACCTTGCCCAAGGAAGTAGTTGGCGCTACTTCAGTAATCGCTTTTAAAGCTAAGGTAAATACTTTTTGAAAAATAAAGGAATTAAGGGATGTGGTGAAAATGTGGGTAAGTGGAGCTGAGTCCACGTTAAGATTAGCTATGAGTGGGGGAACAGGTTCGATGGGCCGGACGGCCTACTCCTGCTCCTGGTTCTTATATTCTTATGAATCGGCATTAGTTGTGCTAATGACTATTGCAATAATTGTTATGTTGCAATGAGCCACTTTGATGATGAAGAACGGTACCACTTCTGTGGTGTTCCCTCGACCACTGATCATTCAACAAAGCAAGCACAAGGAGTATTGGCAGCATTGAACTGCGGCAAACCACCCTCGCTCTGAACCACGTAGTGGCAGAGATGCCAGCCACACCAAGCATGATCCTAACATGGCGTCTTTGCCCATAGGTTTGACCTCATGCCCTGAAACTTCATGGGGCCTGTATTCAATGTTAAAGACTCCCTGAGCAATTCCCTCATGCTTGTATACCACTGTACTTCAGTCGGGACATCTCATATCTCACACCAGGGATAGTGATGACGGTGACTGGGGCATTTGGCTGCAATCAAACCAAATAAAGACATCTTGACTTGCAGTGAACTGCAAAGTGGTTTACTTTGTGTGTCCCAGTTCCCTTCACTGCATCACTGACAGCTGCACCTTCACCTACCTGGTCCCTGAGCCTTGGAATCCACTTACCCCCCCCCAGCGCCTAACGTCTCTCCACCACTTCATCTCACCAACTTCCAAAAGGGTATTGCTTGAAGGCTAGCTGGCATTGGGTACCTGTTTCTCCTTATATACTATTCTGAGGTGACTTGACCGGGTAGATGTGGAGAGGTTGTTTTCCCCTTGTGGGAGAGTCCAGGACCAGATGAAATAATCTCAGAGTAAAGGGGTCACACATTTAAGTCAGCGATGAGGAGGAATCTCTTCTCTCAGATGGTAGAGAATCTGTGGAATATTTTAGAGGGCTGTTAAGACTGGGTCATTAAGTATACTCAAGGAGAGATTTTTAATCAGTGAGGGGAATCGAGGGTAATGGGGAAAAGGCAGGAAAGTGGAATGAGGAATATCAGTTCTGAAGAACAGCGATGTGGGACTCGAAACATCAACTCTTGCTTTCTCTCCACAGACGCTGCCAGACCTGCTGAGTTTCTCCAGCATCCTCTGTGCCTGTTTTAGATTGCCAGCATCCACAGAACCTTTCCTTAGTTTCAGGATGAGCAGATCAGCCGTGACCTCATTGAGTCAACCGGATGGGCTGAATGGCCTAAACGTCCCCCTGCATCTGGTGGCCCTATGGCTTGATGAGGCATGTTGTTTGTGAAATGCCTTTGAGATCTTTTCTCTGTATTACGTATACTATAGAAATGCAAAGTCTTGTTGTTTGTTAAGATGAAGGACTGGCTGGGCTTCTATTGTTTCCTTTCTCGCTAATTCCATTCAGAGGAATATTTTTTCCATCATCTGCTTGTGGTGATCTGCAATTTGTTTCCAAAGCAATCCCCAAGGTAGCTGTTAGAGCTGCTGACCCAGGGAGTGCTGGGTACCGAGGGAGACAGGGTGTAAATTCCATTGGCTGAAGACAATTTGAGTCAAGCTGCCCCCAGTATTGTCCAAACAACTCTTGGATATCTGACAGCCTTCACTACCCTCTCCTAACCTGCCCCCCCACCCAGAATCTCTACTCAATTCCAAATACCTCTACTTTTTCCATCTTATTGCTGGTGTGGGTTAGGCAGGTCCATCGTTCATAAGATTTGCAATTGCCTCACTTTGTTGCACGAGGTAATGTCCGTGAGTGAGGCTGGCGTGCTGATAGATCCCCAGGGCCCCCAAGGCATCACATTTCCCCCAGCTGCCTGAACTATTTTTGGGTGTCTCAGATGTGTTCCGATTTAGTGTTGGAGAGTGGAGCCTCTGAGGACGAAATATTAGCTGGTGAGACACAGAAGTGTCATTAGCCAAATCCTGGTGTTACTGTCTCGTTAGTCTACTCTTGCAGCATTTTTAACCCTCTGTCTCTGTCTCTCTCACACACACTCTCTTTTCTCTCTCTTTCTCTCTCTCTCTTTTCTCTCTTTCTCTTTCTCTCTCTCTCATTTCTCCTTCAGAACAGTGATGATGTTTCACTGGCTGTACGGAACTTTGGGTCATCCCGTGTTGCTGAAAGAAACTAAATCTCTCTCTCTCTCTCTTTCATCTCTTGTTCTCTCGTTTTTCTGATGGCTCAATCAGATGAGCAGGGAATGGAGAGACGTATTCAGGTCCCTTAGCAACTCGAGAACCCCAACTAACACAGCTAGCTTATTGCATGTGAAAGGCTCCCACTGTGAGACTTTTGGACATCAGGATTAGTTTATCGAGGGTCGGGAGATTGTGAGTGGATGATTTATTCAACTGAGGTTTCACTTCAAAAGATAGAAATTTCTCCCGTCCCCTCAGGTGTGAAACAGTATCTCAGATCTGTGGGGTTCTGGGCAAGCTGCCCACTTCTGCAGAGGTTTTTATTCTTTGTAAAGCTAGTGATTGCTGTGTGCTGGGATCTTGCAGGAGAAGCTTAGAGATGTAATCAGCCACTGGGTAGGTTCAGCAGAGGTGAGGAAGAGGATGTGTTCCACAGTGTATTGGAACCAGATGAACGAAAGCGGTTTATGGTCTCGTCCCAGTCTGCACGAGCTGTGCTCCAGGATCTGTGGAGGTCTTCAAACAATGTTGAGGGGGGGGCTTTGTTTTTAAACTCAGTCATGGGATGTCTGGGCATTTATTGCCTATCCCTAGTTGCCCCTTGAGAAGGTGGGGGTGAGCTGTCTTGAACCGCTGCAGTCCATGTGCTGTGGGTAGACCCACAATGCCCTTAGGGAGGGAGTTCTGGGATTCTGACCCAGCGACACTGAAGGAACAGCAATATATTTCCAAGTCAGGATGGTGAGGGGCTTGGAGGAAAGACTCTTTTTTTAAATTCAGTCACAGGATGGGAGCATTGCTGTCTAGGCCAGCATTTATTGCCCATCCCTAATTGCCCAGAGGGCAGTTAAGAATCAACCACATTGCTGTGGGCCTGAGGTCACATATACGCCAGATCAGGTAAGGAGTTTCTTTCCCTAAAGGACATTAGTGAACTAGATAGATTTTTCTGACAATCACTAATGGATTCATGGTCATCTTTAGACTCCTAATTCCAGATTTTTGATTGAATTAGCATTTCACCAGCTACCATGGCAGGATTCAGGGTTCCCAGAACATTCCCTGGGTCTCTGGGTTAACAGTCCAGTGATGATACCACTATCGCCATGGTGTTCCATGGATTTGCTGCGATAGGGTTAGGGTTAACAATCTTGTTGTAGAAGGATCTTCCAGGATGTGTGATCATAATATGATCAAATTTTATATTACGTCTTTGAAAATGAGATAGTTCAATCTGAAGGTAAGGCGTTACATTTGAATAAGGGAAATCATGAAGACATGAGGCACTGACTGAGCTGGACTGAGAAGATACATTAAAATGCACGACTGTACATAGGAAATGGATGGTCTTTAAAGAAATGTTACATGACTTGCAGAAACTATAAATTACGTCAATGTACCATAACTCAAAAAAGATCAGTCAACTGTGGCTAACAAAGGAAGTTTAGGAATTTATGAGATTTAAAGAAAAGGCTTATAAAATTGCCAGACACAGCAGTAATGCTGAGGATTGGGAGATTTATAGAATACAACAAAGGAGGATCAAGAAACTGATTATAGAGAACTGAATAAAAATGCAATCTAACACAAAACATAAAAGCAAATGGTAAAAGCTTCTGTAGATATGTGGAAAGGAAGTCTTTGTCTAAAATGAGTGTGGGTTGGTTAAAGGCAAAGTCAGGAGAGTTTATAATGGGGAATAAAGAAATGGCAGGGAAGCTAAATGATTACTTTGTGTTTGTTTTCAATGGGGAAGGTACAAGAAATCTCCCAGAACTAGAAATGCAGTGGTCCAGGAGAATGAGATGTAAAAGGAAATCTGTGTTGATAAGAAGATTGTACTGGAGAAATTAATGGGGTTGAATGTTGATAAATCCCCAGGATCTGGTGGTCTATTCTCCAGAATGTTGTGGGAGGTGTCTTTAGAAATAATTGGTGCAATAATGATTATCTTCCAAAATTCTATACATTCTGCAATGGTTCCTGTGGATTGGAAGGGAGTGAGAAAGAAAATGGAGTACTACAGGCCTAGAACATAGAACAGTACAGCACAGAACAGGCCCTTCAGCCCACGATGTTGTGCCGACCATTGATCCTCATGTAAGGTAAACCTAATGTACAAACCCTCAAATTTCTGTGACCATATGCATGTCCAGCAGTCTCTTAAATATCCCCAATGACCTTGCTTCCACAACTGCTGCTGGCAACACATTCCATGCTCTCACAACTGTCTGCGTAAAGAACCCGCCTCTGACATCCCCTCTATACTTCCTGCCAAACAGCCTAAAACTATGACCCCTCGTGTTAACAATTTCTGCCCTGGGAAAAAGTCTCTGACTATCAACTCTACCTATGCCTCTCATTATCTTGTACACCTCAGTTAGGTCCCCTCTCTTCCTTTTTTCCAATGAAAAAAGTCCGAGCTCAGTCAACCTCTCTTCCTAAGATAAGCCCTCCATTCCAGGCAGCATCCTGGTAAACCTCCTCTGAACCCTCTCCAAAGCATCCACATCTTTCCTATGATAGGGCGACCAGAACTGGACACAGTATTCCAAGTGCGGTCTAACCAAAGTTTTATAGAGCTGCAACAAGATCTCACGGCTCTTAATCTCAATCCCCCTGTTAATGAAAGCCAAAACACCATATGCTTTCTTAACAACCCTGTCCACTTGGGTGGCAATTTTAAGGGATCTATGTACCTGCACACCAAGATCCCGCTGTTCCTCCACATTGCCAAGAATCCTGTCTTGAATCCTGTCTTTAACCCTGTACTCAGCTTTCAAGTTCGACCTTCC
Source organism: Chiloscyllium plagiosum (assembly GCF_037043375.1). Lineage (NCBI taxonomy): Eukaryota > Metazoa > Chordata > Chondrichthyes > Orectolobiformes > Hemiscylliidae > Chiloscyllium > Chiloscyllium plagiosum. The sequence continues at coordinate 144,276,274 of NW_028270142.1, forward strand.
AAAATGCATCACTTCGCATTTATCCAGGTTGAACTCCATCTGCCACCTCTCGGTCCATCTCTGCATCCTGTCAATGTCACGCTGACAGTCCTCTATACTGTCAACACCTCCAACTTTTGCGTCATCTGCAAACTTGCTAACCCATCCTTCAATCTCCTCAACCAAGTCATTAATAAAAATTACAAACAGTAGAGGCCCAAGAACAGAGCCCTGTGGAACACCACTCACCACTGACTTCCAGGGAGAATACTTTCCTTCCACTACCACACGCTGTCTTCTGTCAACCAGCCAATTCTGTATCCAGACAGCTAAGTTTCCCTGTATCCCATTCCTCTTGACCGAGCCGACCATGGGGAACCTTATCAAATGCCTTGCTGAAGTTCATATACAGGAGGAGAAAGTGAGGTCTGCAGATGCTGGAGATCAAAGTTGAAAATTTATTGCTGGAACAGCACAGCAGGTCAGGCAGCATCCAGGGATCAGGAGATTCGACGTTTCGGGCACAGGCCCTTCTTCCTGAAGAAGGGCCTGTGCCCGAAACGTCGAATCTCCTGTTCCCTGGATGCTGCCTGACCTGCTGTGCTGTTCCAGCAATAAAGTTTCAACGAAGTTCATATACACCACATCCACAGCTCGACCCTCATGAACTTATCTAGTAACATCCTCAAAGAGCTCAATAAGATTTGTGAGGCATGACCTGCCCCTCACAAAGCCATGCTGACTGCATTTAATCAAGCCATGCTCTTCCAGATGGTCATAAACCCTATCCCTCAGAATCCTTTCTAACACCTTGCAGATGACAGACGTGAGACTGACTGGTCTGTAATTGCCAGGGATTTCCCTATTTCCTTTCTTGAAGAGAGGAGTTACATTTGCCTCCCTCCAGTCCTCAGGTACGACTCTGGTGGAGAGCGAGGATGCAAAGATCTTCGCAAGTGGCGAAGCAATCACATTTCTCACTTCCCAAAGCAGCCCTGGCGACTTGTCAATCTTAATGTTTGTCAAACTTTTCAGCACATCAGCTTCCTCAATCTCTGTCCGTTCCAGCCTGCTTACCTGCTCCTCAATGGTTTCATTCACTACAAGGTCCTTTTCTTTAGTAAAGACAGAAGCAAAAAACTCATTTAGGGCTTCCCCTACCTCCTCAGACCCTATACACAAGTTCCCTATGCTATCCCTGATCGGCCCTACTCTTTCTTTGATCATTCTCTTATTCCTCACATACGTGTGAAATGCCTTTGGATTCTCCCTAATCCTTCCTGCCAAGCCTTTTTCGTGCCCCCTCCTGGCTCTCCTCAGACCATTTTTGAGCTCCTTCCTTGCCTGCCTGTAATCCTCTAGAGCTGAGCTTGCTTCCTCCATCTTATGTAAGCTACCTTCTTCCTTTTGACGAGAAGCTCCTCCGCTCTCGTCATTCAAGGTTCCTTTATCTTACCCCTTCTTGCCTGTCTCAGAGGAACACATTTATGCATCACTCGCAACAACTGCTCCTTAAACAGTCTCAACATGTCTATAGTGCCCTTTCCATGGAGCAATTGCTCCCAGTCCGTGCTTCCCAACTCACGTCTGATAGCATCATAGTTTCCTTTTCCCCAATTAAATATCCTCCCATTGTACCTGCTTCTCTCCTTCTCCATAGCTATGTAGGATGTGAGGCAGTTATGGTCACTATCACCAAAATGCTCTCCCACCACAAGATTTGACACCTGCCCCGGCTCATTGCCGAGTACCAAATCCAAAATGGCCTCTCCCCTCGTCGGCCTGTCAACGTACTGAGTTAGGAAACAAGCCTGTCAGGCTTACATCAGGGTTTACAATAGGGGAAATGCTTGATTATATTATAATGGAGAGAATAAATAGACAACAGGTTGATAATGATCTGACCGGGCCTAGTTAGCATGGACTGTGAATGGGAAATTGTTTTGACAAACTTATTGGAAGATGTTACTAATAGAATTGATATGAAGCGCTGATGGATGTGGTATAGAGTATTTATATTTTCAGAAAGCTTTTGATGAAGTTTCTCCACAGGAGTATGTTTAGGAAAATTAGAGCACATGGGATAGGCTTAAGGATTGGCTGACAGAGAGAAAACAGAGAGGGGGAATTCTGACCTTGGCTGACTGTGACGAGTGGGGTACCATAAGGAGCAGTACTTGGGCCCCAGATCTTCACAATATGGACACGCGGCCAAAGGTAATGTTTCCAAATGATACAGAGCTGGGCAGCAATGTGCTGAGGAAGATCTAAAGCAGTTTCAGGATAATTAAGTGAGTGGGCAAGAACCTGGCAGGATGGAAAATAATGTGGGAAGATATGAGGTTATCCACACTGGAAGGAGACACAGATGCACAGAATATTTCTTAAATAGTAAGAGGTTGGAAAATGCAGATGAAGGGATCTGAGTGTCTTTGTCAATAAATCACTAACATAAAGGTGCAGCATGTTATTAGGAAGGCTAATGGAATGTTAGCCTTTATTCCAGGGGATTTGAGTACAGGAGCAATGAACTCTTGCTTCAGTTGTATAGGAGCTTGGTTAGACCCACACGTGAGGTACTATGTGCAGGTTTGGTCTTCTTATCTCAGGAAGGATATTATTACCATTGAGGAGGGTAATGAAGGTTCCCCAGACTTGTATCTAGGATGGTAGGACTGTCGTAAGGAGAGAGACTGGGCAAACTGAGCCTGTATTCACCAGAGATTCAAAGAATGAGAGTAATCTCAATTATTTATATAAATGATTTGGATGTGAGCATAAGAGATACAGTTAGTAAGTTTGCAGATGACACCAAAATTGGAGGTGTAGTGGACAGCGAAGAGGGTTACCTCAGATTACAACAGGATCTGGACCAGTTGGGCCAATGGGCTGAGAAGTGGCAGATGGAGTTTAATTTAGATAAATGTGAGGTGCTGCATTTTGGGAAAGCAAATCTTAGCAGGACTTATACACTTAATGGTAAGGTCCTAGGGAGTGTTGCTGAACAGAGACCTCGGAGTGCAGGTTCATAGCTCCTTGAAAGTGGAGTCGCAGGTAGATAGGATAGTGAAGAAGGTGTTTGGTATGCTTTCCTTTATTGGTCAGAGTATTGAGTACAGAAGTTGGGAGGTCATGTTGCGGCTGTACAGGATATTGGTTAGGCCACTGTTGGAATATTGCGTGCAATTCTGGTCTCCTTCCTATCGGAAGGATGTTGTGAAACTTGAAAGGGTTCAGAAAAGATTTACAAGGATGTTGCCAGGGTTGGAGGATCTGAGCTACAGGGAGAGGCTGAACAGGCTGGGACTGTTTTCCCTGGAGCGTCGGAGGCTGAGGGGTGGCCTCACAGACATTTATAAAATCATGAGGGCATGGATAGGGTAAATAGGCAAAGTCTTTTCTCTAGGGTGGGGGAGTCCAGAACTAGAGGGCATAGGTTTAGGGTGAGAGGGGAAAGATATAAAAGGGACCAAAGGGGCAACTTTTTCACACAGAGGGTGGTACGTGTAGGGAATGAGCTGCCAGAGGATGTGGTGGAGGCTGGTACAATTGCACCAGTTAAGAGGCATTTGGATGGGTATATGAATAGGAAGGGTTTGGAGGGATATGGGCTGGGTGCTGGCAGGTGGGACTGGATTGGTCTGGGATATCTGGTCTGCATGGACGGGTTGGACCGAAGGGTCTGTTTCCGTGCTGTACATCTCTATGACTCTGTAAAAGGAGTCGGCAGGGGAGATGTAGGAAACAAACGCAGAGAACATTGGAGTAACTCAGCAGGTCTGGCAGCATCTGTGAAGAGAAAGAAACATAGATACTGTTTTGAGCCCGGTTCAGAAAACTCGCCACAGACTCAGTTTGACCTGCTGAGTTTCTCCAGCATTTCTTGTGTTTGCTTCAGATTTCCAGCATGCACCAGAGTTTGCTTTTATTCAAGTGGATGTGGGTCAGATGTTTCTCCTGGTTGGGCAAGGGCTGTAGAACCAGGGGCCATCATGTAAAAGGAATGGAGACGTCACTTCAATCTGAGATGGGAAGAAATATTTTTACTCGGAGCATTGTGAATCTTTGCGATACTATACCCCAGGGAGCTGTGGAAGCTTAGTGTTTGATTCATTTGAAGTATGGGTTGTCATAAGTCAGACGAACAAGCAGCGTTCCCAAAGCTGGTGATTTCAAATAAACCTGTTGGACAATAGGTTGGAGTTGTGTGACTTCTGACCGTACATAAGTGAGGTGATGGCCTAGTGGGATTATTGCTGATAATGTGTGACATTGGTTAAAAGTTTGGCAGCTGAGAGTAATAATGTGGGGAACTGTCAGCAGCGCTCTGAAAGCTTGTGATTTCAAATAAACCTGTTAGACTATAACCTGATGTCATGTGACTTCTGACCTTGTCCACCCCAGTCCAACACCGGCACCTCCACTTCATAAACTAGTGATTGATCGATTTCTAATTCCCAGTGGGGCACAGGGATTTAAGGAGCGGGGTGAGTAAAAGGTCATTGAAAAGTTCAGTTGTGCACAATTGTATTGACTGGTAGGGTAATGTTCCTGTGTAAAAAGTCAGCCTGACTTCAATCATATATGTATGAAAGTTTTGGTTTTAGACAGGATGGATTGCTATTTCATTGTTCCATGAGTTGGTCTACAAACCAGAGGAGTTTGACAGTGTTGTCAAGGAAGAGGTTAATTTATTTGTTGACAGCAGAGAGTTGTTAGGCCAGAGCATATCCGTCTTATTTGGCAGAGCTCAGTGTCATCGAGTCAGATGGAGGGAGTTATTGTCCAAAACACTGGAAATGAGCAGCACAGGGACAGAGGCACATAATGTTTGTCTGCTTCCCTGGTTGTATAACCTGCGACAAATTTCCTTCATCAGTCAAATTTTATAAAGTGATCGCCCCATTCTAGGTTTGAATATTCTACGGGATGCTAAAATCGAAAGGGTTGAGGTACAGGAAACGAGGGTGGTTTTTCCATCGGTATGTCTCACTGATTTATAATATTTGACAAAAAAAAAACATTCAGCAGGACATGAGCTAATTGCTGTTATAATGTAAAGTTGCTGTGATCAGGGACACACCGTCTGAAAGAGACAACAAGGGACAGTACAGCACAGGAACTAGCCCTCCAGTCCGTCAAGACTATGCCAATGCATGACACATTTCTAAACTAAAGATAATTTGCCTCCGTGCAGTCCCTATCCCTCTATTCCCTGTTTTTAGATAGATGTGAGGTGCTACATTTTGATAAGGCCAATCAGGCTTTATACACGTAATGGTAAGGTCCTAGGGAGTGTTGCTGAACAAAGAGACCTTGGAGTGCAGGTTCATAGCTCCTTGAAGGTGGAGTCGTAGGGAGATAGGGTGGTGAAGAAGGCGTTTGGTATGCTTGCCTTTGTTGGTCAGAGTATTAAGTACAGGAGTTGAGAGATCATGTTGCAGCTGTACAGGACATTCAGGGGGGTGGTTAGGCCACTTTTAGAATACTGCATTCAATTCTGGTCTCCCTGCTATCGGAAGGATGTTGTTAAACTTCAAATGGTGCAGAAAAACATTACAAGGATGTTGCCAGGGTTGGAGGATTTGAGCTACAGGGAGAGGCTGAACAGGCTGGGGCTGTTTTCCCTGGAGTGACAGAGGCTGAGGGGTGACCTTACAGAGATTTCTAAAATCATGAGAGGCATGGATAGGGTAAATAGACAAGGTCTTTTCTCTGGGGTTGGGGAGTCCAGAACTAGAGGGCAGATGCTTAAGGTGAGAGGGGAAAAATGTAAAAGGGACCTAAGGGGCAACTTTTTCACACAGATGGTGGTACATGTGTGCAACGAGCTGCCAGAGGAAGTGGTGGAGTCTGGTACAATTGCAACATTTAAAAGGAATCCGGATGGATATATGAATAGGAAGGGGTTAGAGGGATATGGGCCAAGTGCTGGCAAATGGGACTAGATTGGGTTGGGATATCTGGTTGGTATGGACGAGTTGGACCGAAGGGTCTGTTTCCATGCTGTATGGCACCATAATCCTGAGAAAAAGACTCCGACCATCCGTTCCCTCCATGCCTCGCATAATTTTATAAACTTCTATCAGGTTGCCTCTCAATCTTCGACGTTCAAATGAAAACAAACCAAGTTTACCCAAACTCTCCTCATAGCTAATATCTGCCAAACCAGGCAACATCCTGATACACTGTTTCTGTACCCTCTCCAAAGCCTCCATCTCCTTTCTACAGCATGGTCACCAGAACTGTACACAATACCCCAAAGTGGGGCCTAACTGACGTTCTATGCAACTGCAGATAGGGAAGCAACATTGGTCGGAACGTTTGAAAGACAATTGAATAAACGATGGAAATAAAACTGCTGGAGAATGGAAGAAAGAGCAGAGTGGAAGCGGAGGAATGGATTGAACAGAGACAGCATGGTTGAGATGGGCCGAATTGCCACTTCTCTTCTGTATGATTCCATGACCTCTAACCCTCCCAGAGACCAGTGTGGCTGCATTTCCAGGAGAACTCCAGCAAGGTTCTTGAAGTGAACCTGTATTTTAGTCCCCCTGCTGTTTGAGCACTGACTGCCAGATTACATTCAATCCTTGGTAACCTTCCTCTACTTGACTCTTGCCTTAACACTCTGTCCTTGAACTGCAAACGTTCCAGTGAAACTTACACAGTTTCCAAAGTAACCGTGGGGCTCTATTTTTATTCATTCATGGGACGTGGCTGGCCCCAGCATTTACTGCACATCCCTAGTTGCCCCTTGAGAAGGTGGGGGGTGAGCTGCCTTCTTGAATCGCTGCAGTCCATGTGCTGTAGTTAGACCCACAATGCCCTTAGGGAGGGAATTCCAGGATTCTGACCCGGCGACACTGAAGGAATATATTTCCAAGTCAGAATGGCGAGAGGGTTGGAGGGGAACTTGCAGGGGGTGGTGTTCCCATGTATCTGCTGTCCTTGTCCTTCTAGATAGAAGTGGGTCTGGGTTTGGAAGGTGCTGTCTGATGATCTTTGGTCAATTTCTGCCGTGCATCTTGTAGATGGTAAACACTGCTGCTACTGAGTGTGGGTGGTGGAGGGAGTGGGTGTTTGTGAATGTGGTGCCAATCAAGCGAGCTGCTTTGTCCTGGATGGCATCAAAGCTTCTTGAGTGTTGTTGGGGCTGCCCCCGTGGAGTCATAGGGACGTACAGCACGCAAACAGATATTGCACAGAAATGAAAAACCTGTGATTGGCTGTCATTTCACTTTGCCTTCCTTTGTAAAAAGATAGGAAGTCTTGCGTTTTAATAGCACCTTGAAAAGCCTCAGGAAATCTTGTGTTGCCTTGTAGCCAGCTTTGTGAAGTATTGCTGCAGTGTATGGAATCTGGAGGGCCATTTGTGCACAGTAAGCTCCCATTACAATAGTGGCCTGGTAACC